>NC_090375.1:198475765-198567510 GCF_036365525.1 Heterodontus francisci
TCCACATTATATTCCATCTGCCATGTTCTTGCCCACTCACTTAGCCTGTCTAAATCCCCTTGATGCCTCACAACTCACATTCCCACCTAGTTTTATGTCACCAGCAAACTTGGAAATATTACATTTGGTCTCCACATCCTAATCATTGATATATATTGTGAATAGCTGGGGTCCAAGCGCTGATCCTTACGGTACCCCACTAGTTACAGCCTGCCAACCTGAGAATGACCCGTTTATTCCTACTCTCTGTTTTCTGCCTGTTAACCAATTCTCATCCATGCCAATCCCATGTGCTTTACTTTTGTTTACTAACCTCCTGTGTGGGACCTTATCGAAAGCCTTCTAAAAATCCAAATATACCAAATCCACCGGATCCCCCTTATCTATTCTGCTAGTTACATTCTCAAAAGACTCCAACAGGTTTGTCAAACATGATTTCCCTTTCATAAATCCATGTTGACTGCCCAATCCTACCATTACTTTCTAAGTGTCTAGTTATCACATCCTTTATAATAGATTCTCACATTTTCCCTACCACTGATGTTAGGCTGACAGGTCTGTAGTTCCCTGGCTTCTCTCTCCCTCCTTTCTTAAATAGTGGGTTTACATTTGCTGCCTTCCAATCTACAGGAACCCTTCCAGAATCTGTAGAATTTTGGAAGATGACCACCAAAGCATCCACTATCTCTACAGCCACCTCTTTCAACACTCTGGGATGTAGATCATCAGGTCCAGGGAATCTATCAACTTTCAGTTCCATTAATTTCTCATGTAATACTTTTTTTTTACTAATACTAATTTCTTTCAGTTCCTCATTCTTGCTAGTCCCTTGGTTCTCTGGTATTCCTTGGAGGTTTTTTGTATCTTCCTCTGTGAAGACAGAGGCAAAGTATTTGTTTAGTTTCTCTGCCACTTCCTTTCGATAGGACACAGACCTGAAACATTAACTCTGTTTCTCTACTGATGCTGCCAGACCTGCTGTGTATTTCCAGCACTTTGTTTTTATTTCAGATTTCCAGCATCCACAGTATTTTGCTTTTGTACAGGAATAAAAGGACTGGGACTGAGGCTTAAAAAAGAGCTATGGGGCAAAGTCACCTGAAGCCATGGGATGAGAGGGGAATCATTTACTAATTGAGGACAGTATAAATTATTCAGAGTCTAATTAATCTGAATGAGTTTATTACTGAAGAGTTGTAACTAACCTTCCTTTGCAGTGACATTTATGGGAAAACGAAAGGAAATGAACTTTTAGGAAGCAATGTTGCAATTGTAAAGATTAAGAGAGTTCCAGTGTCTGGGTCCAAGCTTTCTTAAACACTGGTTAAGGGAGATGGCAATCAGGTTATACAGGCCAACAAACCTGAAGTCTTTTATTTTGACCCAATGATCCTTCTTATGATTGCCTGCAAGTGGGAATTGCAGTGCTAGGAGCAGCGGAACAGCAGATGGCTTTGTTTGCTCAAGTTACTTAAAATGGTAGAAACCAACATTACAACAGTTTCAATTTGTTTTGTCTTTGGCTCAAAAGTTAAGAAATAGTAGCTATAACATTCCTTTAAAATGCTGCTTTTCTTGTTCAGTTAAAAGTCCTATATGAACTATTTGTTCCCTGGTTTATTGTGATACAAACACTGTATTGCATTTTCTTACATTGAAACCCATCTTCCTCCTTCCCCACACCCTACATTTCCAGTTCTTAATACTTCGTTTCAATCCACAGAAAATTTATATTTATATCTTATATCAATGATCACAGTTTTTCTCTCCCCCTTTTCTCTCCTCCTGATGGAGTGACTCAGGTTGGAGTACAGCATGCACTCCAATCTAAAGCCTGCAAAAGTTGATCGATAGATTGAAAAAACGATATCGCAAACAAATTGAGGACTCAAACACTGTATGCCATGGAAAAGTGAGGTACTTGTCATAAAGAATGCTGTAGGCTCTCCTAATATTCCATGACTAATGCTCCAGCAAGACCCAAAGAGATGCTGAAAATAATTTGGCTGTTATATTTCGTAATCAAATTAAAACAGATTAATATTTTGTTTTACGTCATCCCCTCCACTTATGAGTAGTTATTTGGTAGCCATATGGCAGAGTTCAAAATCTTCAATCAAACAGATGTCCAGTGAAGAATGTACTACATCAAGTACATAGCTTTCAGCTCTGTCTACCATTTCAAACACATTGTTTTGCACTTTGCATCTACTTTATATGCACAGGTAACTGATTTTACTTTTAATGTGACAATAGCACACTTCCCCCAGCCGATTATGAACAGATTCCCATCAACATTCTTGCCATTGCCACGGCAGGTCCTCATTTTCTACATATTCCTTCCATTTGGACCTGCTTCAACATTAAATTCCTGAGGCTGTTAGATAGGTTGCTGTTAGCAACATGTTTCTGATGGTGGTTGCAATCCCTGTGCTGTCCCAAGGCTTCCCCAACGTTCCCCTGTCCTGCATCCTGCTCCGATGCCAGTTAGTAATACTACAGCCCTGACTTCACCAGCTACATTTCTCACTCAGAGCTGCTACTTATTCCCCGCCTCTGCTTTCCTCCTACATCATACATTTCCTCCCGAGCACAATCCCAGTTAGTTATTTATTCCATGTTGGCTGGTATAGTCAATGTCCCTGAATTCAATCTTTCCCTCTCCTGGCTCCTAGCAGTTTTTGGTACTGCACTAGGGGATGAACTTGACTACGAACGAGAATTCCTGCCGATGTTGAAATTCTGGTCACAGTAGAGTAGGAGCAAAGTTCATCCAACTCTGGGATCTGGGAGTTGATACCACCGAGGCTGGAAATGTGCACTGTCTTTATCTAGTTCCACTATTCCACTGGTCACGACATATATTTAAATGTTTTACCCAGTTACCGATAACGGCCAATTATATACTTTATCTATATTATTTTCAGAATAAAATGCCCCCAACCACGTTTCTTTAATGAACAAAATTGTTGATTTATTATAAAACAAGAATTTTCCAATAAAGATGCAAAGCCTATTAACACACAGTTTGAAATATGTAAGTATAAATATATTCCCTTCTAAATAATCCAACACACACACACACACACACACCCACATTAAAGAAAAAATAAAGAAGCTTTCTCTGCAGAGATCAACCTCACAAAAACAAAAATCCTTTGGTCAAATAATTGTTAATTCTTGAAGAAAAAAACTATAAGGTATGAAATGTTCCAGGTGACTTTCGGTCTGGCGTCCATGTTCACATAGGCAGCCGTCACTGGGAGCTTTCTGGAGCAGTTCTGTTCAGGAGACAATGAGTAGTCTTGCAGGCTTTTCAGGAGAATTACTGCATCAGTGGGTTGAGCTATCACACTGGATTCTCAGAAGATTTTTCAACACAGGTGGCAAAGGATGAGTTGGATGACTTGTCTCTTAGCAGGATTCGCACCAACAACTGAATTCCAAAAACAAAACTCCTGACCACCATAAATCTAGACATGTGACTTCTCTGTAAACAACTCCAAATAGTTCCATAGTCCATAAAGCTCCGGCTGGTTACATAGCTTAAGACATGTGACTTCTAGTGTTTGTTTTTAAACAAAGTCCCAAGTGTCCTTCCAGTGACCCTTTAAAAAAAAACAAGTCCAGCATCCCCTCAGATATTTTCCACAGTCTTTCAAAACATAAGTCCTCAAAAACAATAATGATAGCATGTTCATGACACCGCCACTCTTGGAGGAATGAAACGCCATTTTTAAATGAGTTTCATTATAAATTGTGGACAAAAAAACAGAATATGAAAAAAAATCAAAACACATTTACACACACATTCTCATTTCACTGTAACATATACAGTTCTGCCCTATACCATCTTTATTCTAAACAAAGCATCAGCAATTACATGGTTTTTACCCCACAATCTGAATAATCTTTAAGCGATAGGGTTGCAATAGTAAACTCCAATGAAATAGTCTGGCATTCTGGTTTTTGAATTTTTCCACAAAGGCTAGGTTACGATCAGTATATACCAGGGTCTCCCTGTAGCCATGGCAGATATATACTTCAAAATGTTCAAGAGCTAGTAGTAAGCTCAGGGTTTCTTTTTCCACTGTAGAGTATCTCTTTTGGTGTCGATGTAGCTTTTTGGAAAAGTATCCCACTCTATGCCTGATTCATCATCTTGTAACAAGACTGCACCGACCCACAGGTCACTAGCATCAATTGTTACCTTGAAGGGTTTACTGAAATTTGGGGCAGCCAACATTGGTTAATTGATCAAAATTGCTTTCAGCCTCTCAAAGGATACTTGACACTTCCCTGACCACACCACCTTGCCTTTCTTTTGTAGGAAATCCGTCAGTGGAGCAGCAATTGCGCTGAAATTTGGAACAAACGTGTGGCAGAAACTACACATCTCCAAAAACCTCATGATTTCTCGTTTAGTCTTAGGGGCAGAGACCTCCACCAATGCTTGTACTCTTGCTGTTTATGGTAATACTTGTTCTTACCCTACTATGTGCCCAAGGTAGGTTACCCGCGCTTTTGCAAATTCACTTTTGGCTTGTAATTTTCTAAACAGAGCTTTTACTTGCTCCAAGTGGTCCTTCCAAGTGTCACTGTATACCAGCAGGTCATTAAGGTAAACCACAAAGTTAGGAACACTGGCTACCACTTGGTTCATTAGTCACTGGAAAGTTGCTGGGGCATTTTTTTGCCCGAATGGAATCACTCAGCTTTGGAAAAGTAGGTCTGGTGTGACAAAGACCAATGCTTCTTTAGCTCGGGGTGCTAAAAGAACCTGACAGTATCCCTTTAACAAATCTATTTTGGTAAGAAACATGGCACTGCCAACTCTGTCAATACAGTTTTCCAAGTGAGGAATTGGGTAGGAGTCTGCCTTTGTTACGGCACTAACTTTTCTGTAGTCCATGCAAAATCTAGTTACATCATCAGGCTTAGGCACGAACACCACTGGGGAACTCCAGCTGCTTTGACTGGGTTCAATTAGGTGGTTTTCCAACATGTATTGGATTTCTGCTTTGACCTGGGTCTGTTTTTCTGCACATAAGTGATAAGGATGCAGTTATATAGGAGAGCATTCTCCTACATCCTCATCATGTATGGCTAAGGTTGTACATCCTGTTTTGTCCCTACAGCTCCTTTAAATGCTGTCAGTTGCCTTGTTAGTAGGTCTCCTCGTTGTTCTGCATCTAATTATGAAAGCATAGTGTCAAATCTCCCTAACAATTCTGTGTTAGCTAACCGGATAGTCTGAGGTTCAATGTAGGAATTGTCTAGGCCTCCTTCTGCCTCATCCTCACTCTCCCTTTCGTCTTTCACTGTCCTTATTACTTGACATACCTGTGCTTGCTTATTCTCCTCCCAGCAGTGATATCATTTCAACATATTGATATGACACAGCCAATTCTTTTTCCAGCGATCTGGGGTGTCAAACAATTTACTTTACCAATCCTTTTGACTATTCTAAATGGCCCACCGAACTGCGCTTTCAGTAGTTCACCCTGTAAAGGCAGTAATACTAACACATCATCCCCTGGTTGAAATGTTCAGGTCTTGGCATGCTTGTCTGCCCATTTCTTCATGGTTGTTTGGGAAGCTATAAGGTGCTCCTGAGCCACTTTGCCGGCTCTTGTGAGCTGTCCCCAGAACACGGATACATAATCTAACATGGAAGATTCGTCCCTCTGTTCTAAAAACTTTTCATTGATTAGTTTTGGAGAGCCTCTTACCTCATATCCATAAACTAATTCAAAAGGACTAAAACCGGTAGACATAATAGATGAATCCTGGGCAAACATAAGAAATTTCAGCCCGTTGTCCCAATCAAGGGAATATTCATGACAGTATGCCCTGATCATCATTTTGAGGCTCTGATGGTACTGTTCGAAAGCCTCTTTTGTCTGTGGGTAGCAGGCTGAGGACTTTAACTGTGTTACACCCAGACTAATCATAACTTCCTGAAAAATTTTAGACATAAAATTGGAACCTTGATCCGACTGAATTTCAATCAGTAATTCATACTGAGTGATGAGCTGGGTAAACTTCTCTGCCACTACCTTAGCAGAATTTGTTCTCAAGGGAATGGCTTCTGGGTACCAAGTAGCCATATCCATAATAGTGAGTATATACTGGTGTCCCACTTTTGCTTTCGGTAAAGATCCTACACAGTCTACCAACACCCTGCGAAATGGTTCCCCAAAAACTGGTAATGGGAATTAGAGGTGCCAGTTTTATTGCAGGTTGCTGTTTTCCCACAAACTTGCACATGTGACAAGTTTTACAAAACTGCACCATGTCCTTGTGAAGATCTGGCCAGTAAAAATGTTGACTTATACGTGCTTGGGTCTTCCTGACCCCTACATGTCCCGCCATAGAAATTTCATGGGCTATCCTTAATATTTCCTGGCAATACTTGGGCAGTACCATTATTTGGTGAATCACTGTCCATTCTTCCTCCGCAGGTCTGTGAGGAGGTCTCCACTTCCTCATTAGAGTCCCGTTTTTAATATAGTGGCCTCTCTCTGCTTCAAGCTTGAGACGATTGTGTCACTTTACTTAACTCTGGATCGACTTGCTGAGCCTCGATCAGAGAAGACTTACTGAACATTTCCTTTGGATTATCCAAATCCCCAAAGTTTCAGGTAGCCAAATATTTCTGACAATTTGACCTTAGACAATGGAACTTGTTTAGCTATTGCTCAGGTCACTACACATTGTCATGAGTCTTAGACCCCACTTGCCTCGAATGAGGCACATTAATTTTGTCATATGAAACATTAATTTTAAACTGTTGCTGGACTGAACAGATGAACTGTTTAAAGAGATCAGCAGTGGCTGGAAACATTTGCATTCTAAGAGACAGTTGGCTAGGAAAAGACAATGGAACTGCTCCATGATCCAATTAACCCAAATGGATTTTGATCACCAGACATTGAAGATGGAACAAGCCAGTTTCAAAAATTTCCCCTTTATTCTTACTCCTTTTCTGTATCTATCTGCATGTGCGTTTATCATGTGTGCATGCTAACATGGTTGCGTCGCGTATTCATAGTAGTTTTAACCGAATTAGAGAGTTCAGGTTAATAAATGTATGCCTTTCTTGTTTAAATCTAAGAAGATCTGTCTGGTTGATTTCTTTGCCTTACAATTGGACAGCAATGAACAAGGATTCACTGTGGGGGAACTAAAAACACGGTGTTTTAAAAATTAAACCCTGTTACGGTCAAACCAGGCAAAGGCTGAGAGGGAACCACTAGATCCCTTTCTCCCCTGGTCGTAACAACATGAAGGAAAAATTCCTGGAACCTTTTCCCGCAACTGCTCTGTCTCTGACTTCACTTGGTCTTTCCGTAGGAGAAGCTACTACTTTCACTCCTGCCAAATCATTCCCCAAGAGTGTGTCAACTCCGTCTACAGGCAAACTTTGGGCAACTCCTATGATTACCATTCCAGACATTAGGTCATACTCCAGGTGCACCTGATACAAAGGTACAGGGATATACTCCCTGCCTATACTGTTCACTAAAACCTTGGCATTCAAGGCGCTCTCTGGTGAAAAAGTCATGCCTTTCCCCAAAGAAAGAGTTGGGGTGGCTCCTGTATCCCTAAGTATAAATATAGGTTTACATGCCTCACTTGAGGAATAAGGAGATATTTTTCCTTTTGACAAGAATTCCCTATAGCTCTCAGGTATTGTGTTCACCTTGCCCACACTCTCAGTGGTTTTTGTACTTGGCCTCACAGCTGCATGGCGTCAAGGTACAGATCAACCATGGTCTAATTGAATGGTGGAACAAGGTTGAGGGGTAAATGGCCTCTTCCTATTCCTATGTTCCTCAAGGGAACCACATTTTGTCTCCTTCTTTTAACCAGTATTTTTGTTTTCAACTTCAAACACAGATTTAAATATTAATTATTTGCTTTACAGTTTCTGTCATGTTTCCTTAATGGTTAGAGATAGAAACACATTGTTTTCAGGTGCATTATTTCTGGTGAAAAGTCCTTTCAAACACATTCTTCAGAGACTGGATTACAGTGGGTTAGTCAGCATCTGTGGAGAGACCAGACCGGGGCTGAACGACTAGAACTCTATTAATCAGAAGGCCAGCAGCTCCAAAACCTTGACAGCCCCACCGGAAGAGGTCGGTGCTGCTGAAGCAGGTAGGAGACTTTGAGAGTGCCTCAACATGGAGGTGCCCTCAATGGCATAAAACTAAATTAATAAATCAGAAGTGGGGAAAGGAGGTAGTCACTCAGATTGGAGGGGAAACACCTCCAGTTCAATTGTTGGGGCCACGGGAGCTTTCTTTCACACCCACAGCTCCCTCTTTGGGAGATGGAACCTCCAGCTCTGATGGCCCCCGAGACTGCTGCAGGGTGGTTGCCTCCATTAAGTTGGCTGCCTCCGCATCTGGCGGGGGCCATTTCACCACCAACAAAATGCCACGAGCCCACAAAACTGCCCTGAATTGGCTCAATTGGCTGCCCACCTCCATGGTGTGGGCAGCCGATCTGCATCCCTGTCTGCCCTTGGAAAGTTCCCCGTAGTGGCCATGAATCAAGGAGCCATCCCAACATGGCCTCCCCCCACCGCCTCCAAGCAGCCACCACGGGGCCAGAAAAATTCAGCCCTTTGGCACTTTGAATGTTAACAGAAATATAAGTAAATATTACTACTAACAATAGGAACACAGCTCCAGCTCCTTCCTGATGGTAGTATAGTGGTTATAGTACTGGACTTGTGTCCAGAGGTCATGAGTTAAAATCCCGCATGGCAAGTTCTGAAAATGTTAATGTGCGGACCACAAGAGTGACCAAACAAACCGCTGGATTATCATAAAAACCCAACTGAATGACTGATGAATCTGCTACCCATTGCCCAGTCTGGCCTGCGTGTTCCTCCAGTCCCACACTATGTGATGCTCACAAAACTTGCATTTATATAGCACCTTTAACAGAGTATTGCTTTACAACTGAGTCTTGCAAGCAGTCCCTCGGGATGGGAAACGATGTCTTGCCATTGTTGTCCACATCCCTAAAACAGTGTTGTCCAGCAGAAATCACTGACTAGCTACAGGTGTGGCTTTGGCGACACTGTTTTAGCCACATATATTACTTGCAGTAGAAAACTCCTTACACACACATGTAAATGTGTACATTTACTTAACAAATATCTACAACTATTCAGTAAGCAAGGAAGCACTTACAATAATAAGAACACTTACACCTTTTTATTTTGCTCTCACCATTTTACCAACAAACACACAAAAAAGTTAAAGTTCACATGCACACAGTGAGAGTATGAGTACTGAGATCACATAACCAACAGTGGTGTCTATTATTCATTTTTATTTACTCATCAGAAATGCAGTTAGCTGCTTCTGGATTCCTAATTAACCACATGTGGCTAGTGACCAACATATTGGACTACGCTACCTAGAACAGTGAGTGACAGGAATTACGATGTATACTGGCATTATGACAAGTTATTAAAATTCGTGTACAATACATGGAACATTTAAAATAACGAAGCATTAACTGAACAGTGTTGAAAATAGAACTAGTTGCACTGCATGTACATGAACAAATAGCAAAGACAATGAAATAATAAAACTGTATTTAAATATCTATAATGGTGCACAAGTGATAAAATTCTGTTTGACGTTCTGAACCGTCAAACACTCAGGTGCCAATTCCAGCAATGTACTCTCTGCACTTACATAGCAGCAGGAAGAAATATAGAGAAAATATAAACCCAAGTCTTTCTTTCTATATATTAATAGCCGGAAGATACAGTGATCTAGAAACAGTGGCTCATCCCAGTTTGTCTGAAATGCCCAGAATATGTACATTTTCACCAGCTTCAGTTAGGTATCATTGACAGCCTATGGGCTAGATCTCTATCACAGCAAAAATAAAGATGGTAATAAAATGTGTATTTCAGAGATTTATGAAAATCACTCCTCACAGAACTGGGCAATTATGGGTTAACTATAAACTCTTGCCGTTTATTGCTGTTAGGGAAAAGAAATAATTTATGTAAAGCCAATTCAAATATTTGATTGAGTACATACAGAAAACTGGAGACTGTAAATTGCATACAAATGTCAAAACAACCAACAATCCACTGTGCTTATCTGAAGCAGGTCCTTCCCACAATATATAGCTTCTTAATTTTGCGGCTGCTTATCTTTCACTGTAATAATAATTCACTAAATCTGTCCTTGCAAACAAAAGCCTGTTATCTTTTAGGTAGCTTGCTTTGTGTAAACCCATTATTCCTTGGACACAATGTGACCTATAATGGGGAAGATAAGAGCTTGTGTGTTTACACTCCAAACATTTACTGTCTACTACTGTGACTTTCAGAGTGAAATACATGATCAGATAAAACAATAGCTCTCATTATAGTTTAGCAGTTGATGAACATTGCTCTTCTTCGTTGTCAAGTTTACCTGGCATTGTGGCTGCCTGCTGTGCACTGTCTGCTGTTAAAGACAGCCGACCTCCTTTGCTCAGCCTGTCACACAGGAGGGTAATATGTTTCTTTAATCTGCAGGTATCTTTCGGCATACTGAGTTGGCTTGTCGAGCTCAACGTCTGGTCCCTGGAGCTTTTCGAGAGACAGGTCCTCAGTAAGTGAGCAACTGCTGCATCTACGCACTCTTCCCAGCCCTGCCAGAATCAAGACATGGAATTTATTTTAAATAATGATTGATTCTATTGGAAATTAATAGACAAGGATAACAATTTAAAATCTGAGTTATTTAAAACAGAGGAGTCCTTTATTTTAGTTCCTAATCTTTAACAGAAACACTGGATTCCAATGCAGCTCCCTGATAGTTTCCGCTCCAAACTGCATTAGTAGTGACCTTTAAGGGAGTCAAAAATGTATCCTCCTGGTAAGGAATTGGGACAGTTAATTCCACAAATTAAAAACACTTTAGCACAAGAAAATCTGTTGCAGATTCCTAAACTGCTAGCAGTAACCAGCATATAGATATGAGGTGCAATATTCACTACAACTTCAGTGACTGGCTTAGGACTATGTGAAATAAAACATTCGAGAAGTTATGTTGAACTTGTATAGAACCTTGGTTATATCACACTTGGAGTAATGCGAACAGTTCTGGTCTCCATAGTATGGAACTCAGTGATGTCATTGATTCTCTAGCCAGTGGAAAAGTCCCTGGAAAGGCATTACCCCTGAAATAATCAAGAGTGCCAAGACTGCTATACTCTCAGCACTCCATGAACTGCTTTGCCTGTGCTGGGATGAGGGAGCAGTACCACAGGACATGCGCGATGCCATTATCATCACTCTCTATAAGAACAAGGGTGACCACGGTGACTGCAACAACTACTGTGGAATCTCCCTGCTCAGCATAATGGGGAAAGTCTTCGCACGAGTCATTTTAAACAGACTCCAGAAGCTGTCTACCCTGAGGCACAGTGCGGCTTTCGAGCAGAGAGATCCACCATTGACATGCTGTTCTCCCTTCGTCAGCTACAGGAGAAATGCCGCGAACAACAGATGCCCCTCTACGTTGCTTTCATAGATCTCACCAAAGCCTTAGACCTCGTCAGCAGATGTGGTCTCTTCAGACTACAAGCTAAGATCGGAAATCCACTAAAGCTAATAAATATCATCACCTCATTCCACGACAATATGAAAGGCACAATTCAGCATAGCGGTGCCTTATCAGACCCCTTTCCTATCCTGAGTGGCGTGACAGGGCTGTGTTCTCACACCTACACTGTTTGGGATCTTCTTCTCCCTGCTGCTCTCATATGCGCTCCAGTCTTCAGAAGAAGGAATTTCCCTCCACACAAGATCAGATGGCAGGTTGTTCAACCTTGCCCGTCTAAGAGCGAAGACGGAAGTACGGAAGGTCCTCATCAGGGAACTCCTCTTTGCTGACAATACTGCATTAACATATTAACATTCCACATAGAAGAGTGTCTGCAGAGACTCATCGACAGGATTGTGGCTGCCTGCAACGAATTTGATCTAACCATCAGCCTCAAGAAAACGAACATCATGGGACAGGATGTCAGAAATGCTCAATCCATCAATATCGGTGACCACGCACTGGAAGTGGTTCAAGAGTTCACCTACCTAGGCTCAACTATCAGCAGTAATCTGTCACTTGATGCAGAAGTCAACAAGCGCATGGGAAAGGCATCTGCTGCTATGTCCAGACTGGCCAAGAGGGTGTGGGAAAATGGCGCACTGACATGGAACACAAAAGTCCGACTGTTTCAAGCCTGTGTCCTCAGTACCTTGCTCGACGGCAGCGAGGCCTGAAGAACATATGTCAGCCAAGAGCGACGTCTCAACTCATTCCATCTTCTCTGCCTCCGGAGAATCCTTGGTATCAGGTGGCAGGACTGTATCTCCAAAGCAGAAGTCCTCAAGGCGGCCAACATCCCCAGCTTATACACCCTACTGAGCCAGCGGCGCTCGAGATGGCTTGGCCATGTGAGCCGCATGGAAGATGGCAGGATCCCCAAGAACGCATTGTACAGCGAGCTCGTCACTGATGTCAGACCCACCGGCCATCCATGTCTCCACTTTAAAGACATCTGCAAACGCGACATGAAGTCCTGTGACACTGACCACAAGTCATGGGAGTCAGTTGCCAGTGATCGCCAGAGCTGGCGGACAGCCATAAAGGCGGGGCTAAAGAGTGGCGAGACGAAGAGACTTAACAGTTGGCAGGAAAAGAGACAGAAGCGCAAGGAGAGAGCCACCTGTGCAACAGCCCCGACAACCAATTTTATCTGCAGCACCTGTGGAAGAATCTGTCACTCTAGAATTGGCCTTTATAGCCACTCCAGGCGCTGCTTCACAAACCACTGACCAACTCTAGGTGCTTACCCATTGTCTCTCGAGACAAGGAGGCCAAAGATTATGGAAAGAATATAGAGGCACTGGAGAAGGTAGAAAAGGATTTACTAGGATGATATCAGAATCAAGAAGTTATACCCATCAGGAAAGATTTAAAAGGGTGAGGCTCTTTTCTCAAGAAAAAAAACTGAGGGCTGACCTGATGGAGATCTACAAGATTATGAAAGGGGTTTGATAGGACAGATGCAGAGAAGATGTTTCCTTTTGTGGGTGAGACAAAAACTAGGGGCCATAAATATAAGATAGATAAATCCAAAAGGGAATTCAGGAGGAACCTCTTTACCCAGGGAGTGGTTAGAATGTGGAACTCGCTGCCATATGGAGTAATTGTGGCGAATTGTATAGATGCATTGAAGGGGATTCAGGATAAGGAAATGATGGAGAAAAGGAGCAAATGGATTTGTAGATAGGTTTCGATGAAGAGGGATGGGAGGAGGCTCGTGTGGAGAACACACACCACATCGGCCTGTTAGGCCAAATAGTCTGTTTCTGTGCTGCAAATACTTTCTAATACTTTGTAATATATAATATCCTTTCAACAGAAAGCTTACAGGAGAGTAAATATTAGTCTTTAGCACTCGTGGTGCACATGTCAGAGTGGGGTGGCATTACTGGGAACTAGGGCGTACGCCCAAATTTCTCATTCTTGTTTCCACTGTGCAAAGTTCTTGCCAGAAGTGTTAAAGCCAAAAATGTCCCTCTATAATTTAAATGGAATTCTTACCCTTTCAAATCTCTCCATGGCCTCATCCCTCCCTATCTCTGTAATCTCATCCAACTCCACAACCCTCCGAGATATCTGTGCGCCTCTAATTCTGGCCTCTTGTGCAACCCTGATTTTAATTGTTCCACCATTGGTGGTCGTGCCTTCAGCTGCCTAGGCCCTAAGCTCTGGAATTCCTGCCCTACACCTCTCCATCTCACTTTCTTCCTTTAAGGCACTCCTTCAAACATACCTCTTCGATTAAGCTTTTAGTCATCTGATCTAATATTCCCTTTTGCGGCTCAGTGTCATACTTTGTTTTATAATGCTCCTGTGAAGCGCTTTGGGACATTTTATTATGTTAAGGGCACTATGTAAATGTAAGTTGTTTCAAGAAAAAAGTCAAAACATAGAGCACTGTTATACAACAGCTTACACACTGATACGAGAAAGTTTCAGTTGCACTTCAACACAATAGTATAACTCTGATTTCAGGTAGCCATCTGGCTCCTGAATACATGGAAGCCAGGACCTCTGCACAGGTGAAATGCAACTCCCAGCACTGTGCAAAGCCAAGCTAAGCTTTGACAGTGCCCTGCGGACTGTTGAATCTTCTGGGAACATTATGAACATTTTGCTAGGACAGCTGACTCTCCAATCCATAAACTCATAACATTTGAAATGAATGGACTGTGAACTTCTGTGTCCGATGATGATCTAACTTAAGTATGACAGGGTCAGAGGTTACATTTTTATTTTGTCTTCAATAAAGGCCATGCCATCAGCTGCCTAGGCACTGGAATTTCCTCCCTAAACCTCTCCGCTTCTCTCTCCTTTAAGATGCTCCTTAAAACCTACCTCTTTTGGTCACCTGTCCTAGTGTCATGTGGCTTGGTGTCAAATTTTGTCTTATAACCCTCCTGTCAAGCACTTGAGATGTATTACTATGCAGTTGTTAAAGAGCCATCTTTCCGGTCAGCTTTTTGCGGTGTAAAAAAGAACTTAGCTTTATATAGCACCTTTCACGACCACAGTACGTCCCAAAGCACTTTACAGCCAATTAAGCACTTTTGAAACATAGCCATGGTTCTAATCTAGGAAATGCAACAGCCAATTTGCACACAGCAAGCTCCCATAAACAGCAAAGTGATAATGACCAGATAATCTGTTCTTTGTTATTGAAGGATAAATATTGGCCAGGACACTGGGGATATTCCCCTGCTCCTCTTCGAAATAGTACCATGGGATCTTTTACATTTAGCTGACAGGGCAGACGGGGTTTCTGTTTAATGTCTCATCCGAAAGACGACACCTCCGATAGTGCAGTACTCTCTCTCAATGATACACTGGAGTGTCAGCCTTGATTTTTGTGCTCAAGATCTAGAGTGGGACTTGAACCCAGAACCTCCTGACTCAGAGACAAGATTGTTACCAACTCAGCCATGGCTGAGTGAGTGGAACACACAGTGGCAGTCCAGTAGACCAGTTAGATATGCTCTTAAAGGGATTCAGTCTGGAGCTCTACCTCATTTTCAACACACTGCCAGCACCCATTCACTATTACTGTACTATTACCCCACATGTGCCTTCCTAAATGGTGCCAATACCAGGAAAATATTAATTTACATTCATGTAGCATCATATGGCTTCACTCGAGGTACTTTAGAGATTACTTTGTTTCTTGAAATGCAGTCACTGTCATTATGCAGATAAATCGACTATCTTTCTTCTCCCCATAAGGTCCCATAAACAGCAATGAGATGAATGGCCTGTTAATCTGATTTGGTGGTGTTGAATGAAGGAGGAATATTGGTCAGGCATGTCAGCCTTGGTTCAGTGGTAGCACTCTCACCTGAGTCAGAGGATTGTGGGTTCAATCCCCGCTGCAGAATTTGAGCACATAATCCAGATCAATGCAGGACTGAGGGAGTGCTGCACTGTCGAAGGTGCCATCTTTTATTGATGACATTAAGCAAAGGCTCTGTCTGCCCACTCTAATGGTCCAAAAAAATTCCCATGGCACTATTCAAAGAAAAGCAAGGGAATTCTCCAGGCCAACATTGATCCCTCAACCAATACCACTAATACTGATTAACAGGCACGTCAAAAGCAAAATACTGGATGCTGGAAATCTGAAATAAAAACAGAAAATGCTGGAAATACTCACTACTCTGATGAAAGGTCACAGACCTGAAACATTAACTCTGTTCCTCTTGTCACAAATACTGCCAAACCTGCTAAATATTTCCAGCATTTCCTGTTTTTGTTAATGGGTAACTTGTTGTTTGTGGGATCTTGTTTTGCACAAAGTAGCGGCCACCTCTGCCTACTTTACAGCAGTGACTACATTTCAAAAATACTTAATTGGTTGCAATTTAACATATCAGGTGAAGGACAGAAGCTGCAACAATATAGTGTTTCCTACACTAGTGGCTGGCACTTGAACCAGAACCCAGGTGCAGATAGCATAATTTGCAGCATTATAAGCGTTAATGAGCTGGACAGTGTGAGGTAGATGAATTGACAGCCAAGTTATCAGTCCCATGTCCTTGAGTTTCTGATGGGTTTATTTTGTGTATGTTAGTTCACCTTCATGCAGTCAGGTTCAATATCCGCTCCAGCTCACTGCTCTTGATGTCAGCAGCATGAGTTGCTGAAAGTGAAATATTTCTCCCTTTGACAAAAAATTGAACGAGATTTAAAAATAGAAATGTAGAATCAACCACAAATATTTGTAACTTTTTTTGTTTTAAAAGCATGGTCAGACTTTTCCTTTTGTTAGCTTATTTAAAGTGAAATTTAATAGTGTACAACACAAAAATTGACACTAAATAAGAGGTACCAAAAACTGAAAATCTCTATCGATTTTATTTTATTTATTTTTATTTAGAGATACAGCACTGAAACAGGCCCTTCGGCCCACCGAGTCTGTGCCGACCATCAACCACCCACTTATACTAATCCTACACTAATTCCATATTCCTATCACATCCCCACCTGTCCCTATATTTCCCTACCACCTACCTATACTAGGGGCAATTTATAACGGCCAATTTACCTATCAACCTGCAAGTCTTTGGCATGTGGGAGGAAACCGGAGCACCCGGAGGAAACCCACGCAGACACAGGGAGAACTTGCAAACTCCACACAGGCAGTACCCAGAATTGAACCCGGGTCGCTGGAGCTGTGAGGCTGCGGTGCTAACCACTGTGCCTCCCTCTTTTGCAGGTCCAAACTTACAGTTGTTAATTTGACCAGATCTTCAAAAGATTATGAGAAATTATAATTTTGTGAATACAATTATTGCTGTATACATATATCCCAGGTGTTGTCACTTCAGTACTTACCAGCTGAGTATTTTCTAGTCTTTAACATTCGGCACATACCAAGAACTTTGGCTTGAAATTTGTCTATGAGGCAACAGCACACATAATGCTTATATTGGTTGTCTGAAATTCCTCGCTCCAAAAAGTTAGCAAAGATGTTAAACTCTTCAAAATAAATGATTAGTTTCTCTACTGGATTTGCAGAAAGAGAAATTTCAGAACACATCCAAATATGGTGATCATGCCATCATATCAAGCTCACCATTTCATTCTTCCACTGAGTCAGGGTTCCATTCACACATTTTCAGTTTAAGCTGAATTTCAAATTTTCAAATACAAATGACATAAGGGGATATGAGGATAGTTGGAAAAAAGGCATTGAAGTGGATGATCAGCTATGATCGTGTTGAATGGCGGGGCAGGCTCAATGGGCTGACTGGCCTACTCCTGCTCCTATGTTCCAACTTTCAATTTAGCATTGATCTTAATAGAACGCGTCCTCACTTTTAGTTGATGACATTTCAAAACAAACCAGCCCTTTCCTTAGACACTAGCTGCACACCGTTTGAAAGCAAGTTATTTCCAGACTCTGTAAATCAGCAGTAATTGTGATTTATTCATATCACAACCTATGGAATTCTGCACTGCTTTGCAACACAATGTTACACAACTTAGCATCACCTAGTCACTACTCTCCCATTCGCTTTGCCTTTTATTCTAACCCATCTGCCTTGCTGCCAACATGCTCTGTGATCTTTGGCTCTTCACGTTTATTGCTCAATAAAATCAAATGCCACAAATACAACCAAATCCAAACCGAGACTTCCTCAACTAGATGGCATATAAACGGCATCATTCCAGTTAAAAGTCTGTCCCACTTGTTTGCACCATATTCATAGGTTCTGGGAAAAGTCCTTTGAAGAAGTTATCTGAGTCCCAATGTTCGCGATGATCAAAGTACATATGCATTTGGCATGAATAATATGCTTTCACTTCCTGTATGCATTTTTGATGCTATATCAGAAAGTAAAATTTTAATTTCACATGACTAAATCTGCAATCCCAATTTTTCACCTGTATTCATCCATTTAATGTTAGCTAAGAGAATTGTTTGCCACTCTTTAAATTGCAGCATTTGTTATGCAGCAAGAGTCAATAAAACATGCCTTGTGATTTACTTTATTTACCCATAGCAAAAAGTAAAGACAGAAATGTGAATGAATCATGCTTAACCTCCAATTAAACCCTGGCTCTAAAGCACCACACAGACCATAACAGTCAATGAATAGAGACCCACAACAGAGCTCAGCTCCTATAATGATGGTCTCTTCCAGAGGTCTTCTCAGAAAGATATTAAAAGACCTGCAGGTGCTTTGGCCACAGGCTTTTCCATAGCCATGCCACAGAAAGAAACCCCAAAGGAAACACTAATAAAGGGTAATCAAGCTGGTAATGATGATAATCGAGAAGGACCATAAACCCTAGAATTTACAATGCCTGTTTTACTTAATTTACTAGGGACGTGTCTGAATATTAGACAGGTGTGCTGTTATATATAACTGTTTACTTGCTGTTAAAGTGAATGATTCTGCCTTTTACTTGTTAATTTTGAATATTTCTGTTTAACTAAATAGCACAAGAGAAGGGACCTGGATGTTGGCCAAATGATTCATAAACCACATTAAATTATTTCCTTATTTACCCTTTCCCAATTGATACCAACTGAAACTTGGGTCAGAATTTAACCCTCCCCAGGAGCAGCCTCGGAGGCTCGAGGGGTGGTGTAAAATCGTGTGGGAGATTGGAGGGGGTGGGGGGGTGCCCATTGCCTCCCCACTCCCGCTGCTGTTTACCCAGCAGCGGGGGAGATGGCAAATGGCCCGCCTGCCCCAGGCCAATTGATAGTAACAGAAACTCGGTATTCCTTACTTTTGAATTCTAAGAATCAGGTTAGAACCCACAACTATTAGAAGAAGAAAGCTTCCAGGGTTCTTTAAGCTATTTCAGATAACTGTGTGTTAGCTAAAGTATATGCTAAAATGCAACACTAATAATGGCTTCTTTAGCTAAACATTTAATTATTGCTATTTAAATGTTTAATTGTACTACCTAACAGTAATTTAAGAATATATTGTTCTTTTGTGATGTTGTAACATGAATTACAAAGGTGAAGTTATTTAAATGAGAATTTTTATTTTACAATAAGGAATGCTTTGAATTATTTTGCAAATTAACTATCAAAAGGAGATTATTTGTTACCATTTTAAAAGGATTGCAAGTTTAATATCAATACAATAAGCAGGGGCTGTCAGGACTAAATGGTCTGTTTAACTTAGTATTTCAATTAAATTCAGTTGCACTGCATTTATGACAGCATTTATTAGACTGTCCTGCTTTCTAAATGGAACAGTTTTAAAACAATACGTGTAGACCCAAGAAAAATAAACCTAAGCTAGAAGGGATGAATGTGTCAATTAAAATGGCAATAAAAAAAGAAAAACTATGCAAAATGTACAGAAAAAAAAATAAGGGATAGAACTCTTGGGAGGAATGTGGGAATTTACACTTATACTAAAATATTAGCAATGCTAAGATGATCCGAGGGATGAGTGGAGTCAAGTACACTATAAACAGTTACAATTATTAGATGATTTATATTAAGAATATTCAAATTGCTGGTTCTGATACCAAACCATTTTTAAATCTTAAAATGTAAAGGAACATTGTGCAGTAATACACAGGTTGTGATAGCATGACAACTCCAGACTGCTTCAAGTTCCAGTATTGATAAAAATTGTTAATTGGGAAAGGGCCAACTTTGATGGAGTGAAAATGGATCTAGCCCAAATAAATTGGAATTAAAGATTGGAAGGCAAATCTATAACTGAACAATGGACTGCCTTTCAAGAGGAGATACTTTGGGTACAGTCAAGGCACATTCCTAGGAGGGGGAAAGGTAGGGCAAACAGATCCAGAGCTCCCTGGATGGCAAAAGAGATAAAGAGTAAGATGAAGTAGAAAAAAGGTTCATATGACCGATGTCAGCCAGATAATACAACTGAGAACCAGGCTGAATATAGAAAATTCAGCAGGGAAGTGGAAAAGGAAGTAAGAGAAGCAAAGAAAGTACAAGAAAAGACTGGTAGCTAACATAAAGGGGAATCAAAAAGTCTTCTAAGGGCCAATAAATAGTAAAAGGGGGGAAAGAGGAGGAGTAGGGCCGATTAGGGACCAAAAAGGGGATTTACACATGGAGCCATGGGGCACGGCTAAGGTACTAAATGAGTACTTTGCATCTGCCTTTACCAAGGAAGTGGATGCTGCCCAAGTCAAGGTAAAACAGGAGGTAGTTGCTTTTATTTTAGTTGAGAAACTGGTTGGGCTAAAAATTGAATATGCGATGTTAGATAGCCTGGCTGTAATTAAAGTCACCAGGACCAGATGAGATGCATCCAAGGATACTGAGGGAAGTAAGGGTGGAAAGTGTGGAGGCACTGGCCAAAATCTTTCAAGCCTCCTTAGATACAGGGGTGGTGTCAGAGGACTGTAGAATTGCAAATATTACACCCTTTTTCAAAAAGGATATAAAGACAAATCCAGCAACTGCAGGCCAGGCAGTTTAACCTCGGTGGTGGGAAAGTTTTTAGAAATGATGATTTAGGACAAAATTAACAGTCATTTGGACAAATGTGGATTAATTAAGGAAAGCCAGCACAGATTTGTTAAGGGTAAATTGTGTTTAACTAACTTGCTTGAGTTTTTTGATGAGGTAACAGGGTAATGTGGTTGATGCGGTGTACATGGACTTCCAAAAGGCATATGATAAAGTGCCACATAACAGGATTCTCAGCAAAGTTAGAGCCTATGTAATAAAAGGGACAGTAGCAGCACGGATACAAAATTGGATGAGTGACCAGAAAACAGAGTAGTTGTAGACTGTTGTTTTTCGGACAGGAGGAAGGTATATAGTGGGGTTCCCGAAATGTCGGTGTTAGGACCCCTGCTATTCTTGATATATATATATTAATGACATAGACTTGGATGTGATTGGCATCCTTCCATCTACAAAAGATGATGGAAATGCAGCAAACAATCCATTTAAGTGGGTTGTCTTCTCTTGGTGCAACTTTGCTGATGGCTGAGAAGGCCAATCCTTGAGAGGCAGGTTCTGCTACAAATGTTGCACATGACGTTGCCAAGTGACGCTGTGAGATGTTGTTTTTGATGTTGGCGCCTGTTGCCAAGCTCCTGTAGCACCTGGCCATCGTAGTAGTGCACACCAATCCATAGGATGTGCTGTCATTTCCCTCTTTCACCAGCTAGTGACTCCAAAGTGCTATAGTTAAAATTTAGGGCCTACATGTCACGCTTGCAAGCATCCTTGAAGCAGAGCTTTGGGCGCCTTACTGGTCATCTGGCCCCGGCTACCTCACCATACAGAAGGTCCTTGGGTATGCGACCGTCTTCCATGCTGCGGACAAGTCCGATCCGCCGAAGCCACCTCTGTTTGATTAGTGCCAACACACTTAGGATCTCTGCCTTTGAGAGGACTGCCACATTTGTGATTTTCTCCTGCCAGGATATACCCTTATGTGCTGCAGATAGCAAAAATGGAAATTATTGAGCTTCTTTTCCTGGTAGCTGTAAGTCTCCCATGTTTCACAGCCATACAGCAAGGTGCTGAGAACACAAGCTTTATAAACCATCAGCTTGGTCTAAGGGTCAGCTTTCTGTTATTCCATGCACGTTTCGCAAGTCGGCCAAAGGTGGTAGCTGCTTTCCCTATGCATGTATCAAGCTCTGCATCAAGGGACAGATTGTCACCGTGGACCCAGGGTAGCAGAATTGCTGACCACTTCCAGTGGGGTGTTATTTAGTGTTTTCGGGGGCAGAGATGCAACACCTTGTCCCATGACCACAATTTTCTTGACGCTTATAGTCAGGGAGAACAAGTTACAGGCACGGGAGAGACAGTCCATGAGTCTTTGTAGCCGAGTTTCCATGTGAGCGACTAGCTCACATCATCAGTGTGGAGGAGTTCTCTGATCAGGGCATGATGTATTTTTGTCTTTGCTTTCAGCCTTGATGGATTGTAGAGCTTGCTGTCTGACCTAGTGTGCAAGTAGACTCCTTCCATATCTGCAGGGAAGGCGAAAGTCAGGAGCATGGAGAAGATGCCGCCAAACAGAGTGGGGGCTAGGACACAACCCTGTTTCACTCCATCCTTCACTCTGAAACTGTTGGAAGTGGACTTGGGTGTGGAGGGCACAATTTCAAAATTTGGGGATGACACAAAATCTGAAAGTACTGTGAACTGTGAGGAGTATATTGATAAACTTCAAGAGGACATATTCAGGCTGGTGGAATAGGCGGACAAGCGGCAGATGAAATTTAATGCAGAGAAGTGTGAAGTGATTCATTTTGGCAGGAAGAACGGGGAGAAGCAATATAAAATAAAGGGTACAATTCTAAAGAGAATGCAGGAACAGAGGGACCTGAGTGGAATATGTGCACAAATCATTGAACGTTGCAGGGCAGGTTGAGAAAGCTGTTAATAAAGCATATGGGATCCTGGGCTTTATAAATAGGGACATAGAGTACAAGAACAAGGAAGTTATAATGAAATTAAAACAAAGTGCTGGAAATACTCAGCAGGTCTGGCAGCATCTGTGAAGAGAGAAGCAACAGTTAACATTTCAGATCTGTGACCTTTCATTAGAACATCCTGAAATGTTAACTCTGCTTCTCTCTCCACAGATGCTGCCAGACCTGCTGAGTATTTCTGGCACTTTCTATTTTTATTTCAGATTTCCAGCATCTGCAGTATTTTGCTTTTATTGAAGTTAGAATGAACCTGGAATATTATGTCCAGGGCTGGGCACTACACTTTAGGAAGAATGTGAAGGCATTAGGGAGGGCGCAAAAAAGGTCCATGAGAATAGTTCCGGGGATGATAAACTTCAGTTACATGGATAGGATGGAGAAACCGTGGCTGTTATCCTTGGAGAAGAGAAGATTGAGGAGATTTGATAGAGGTGTTCAAAATCATGAGGGGTCTGGACAGAGTAGATAGGGAGAAACTGTTCCCATTGGCGGAAGGATCCAAAACCAGAGGATGCCAATTTAAGGTGGCAGGCAAAAGATGCAATGGTGACATGAGGAAAATCTTTTTTTATGCAGCAAGTGGTCAGAAGCTGGAATGTACTGCCCGAGTGTGGTGGAAACAGATTCAATTGAGGGATTCAAAAGAGAATTGGATAGTTATCTGAAGAGAAAAGATTTGCAGGGCTACAGGGAAAAGACCGGAAAGCTTCCCACTTTTTCTCCAGTCTATTGTTTAGTATTACTGCATTACTGTCTAATCGATTGATGTTACATTCAAATTAACAGAAACATAAAATTACTGACCTTATTGGGATACAAGAGGCCATTGAATGGCCACAGGATCCATGCTCAGCGTAGTGGCACTGCTACAAGGGCCCGCTGGGTAAACAGGTTGCTGACGCTAGTACAATGGGCTGCTGCTATAATGGGTCAATGGGCTGCTGGCATTGGTACAATGAGTCGCTGAGTCAAAGGGCCATCACTATAATGGACCATTGACACTGGCACAGTGGGCCACTGGAACTGATGCTTGTACAATGGGAAGCTTGTCTCAATGGATTCAGCGACGTCAGCTCATCCAATTTAAGTACATTCCCTGTGCATTTCCACGTGCAAGGGAAATGCTATGACTGCAGGTAGGTGGAGAATAGGGATTACTGCTACTCTTGAAAGGCTGCTGCTGTTTGAAACCTTTATTGACGATTCTGCTGGACTGCTGCAGAAAAAACTGATAACTCACTGAGGAACAAGTGCAAGAACTGCCCGTTTTGAATGCAGGATCTTGTGTTTTGTTGGAAGATTTGGGGCAGAGAAAGGACTCCTCCTCCTAGATTAAAGTGCAGCATGCTCAGCAGGAGGTTGCGCTGAGAGCCAATGCTGTCTCCAACATCCACTGATCTGGGAGCAGGCGAGAAAGAATTGAGCGAGGATGAGGAAGAAAATACTTGCATGCTGCACAGTCATTTCTTCACATAAGTTGAACATGGGCTGGACACTGGACTGCACTTCATAAGGTTAATCAACATGTTACACACAAATGCTGAAAGCATACACTGTGTCTGGTTTAACTGAAGGCTGCCCACATACAGAAGAAATATCCACTCTGACGGGGGCTCTGCCTATCTGTGCTACCTCACCCACTGACATAAATTGTGTTGGCGAGGGAAGGTTTGGAGTCCTTGTGTCATTCTAGAATGGTCACTTTCTTGGTTGCACTTCAGTCCATTCACCAACAATGCTGCCATACTAGCATCATGGTACTGTATTGGTCCTGCTACTATGTGCACAGCCATTTGGAGCATGCTTCATGCTGACATGTTCCCTTTCTCTTTCTATAAGGTGTTTTGGGTGAAATGTTCAACCGAGGCCTCATCTGCCCTCTCAGATGGAAGCAAAATATCTCATGGCACTATTTCAAAGAGAAGCAGTGTCCTGGCCAAAATTTATCCCACAACCAATGTCACCAATACAGATGGCTTGGTCATTTATCTCATTGGTGTCTGTGGGATCGTGCTGTATGTAATTTGGCTGCCGTATTTCCTGAATTATAACATGACTGCTTCAAAATTACTTCATTGGATATAAGGATGTTGGAATGTCCAGAAGTTTTGAAGAGTGCCAGAGAAATGCTAATTCTTCCTTCATTATAGGTGTACCCCATGATGATGTTACTGGTCTTTGGGGTGAACAGGAAGCTGGTCCATCACACAAACAGCCAGCACACACAAAATTATCCATCTTGAAGAACCAGAGAGTCAATTGGGAGCACCTGCTGAAGTATCCATCAGTACTCCGGAGGACTAATTCGAGGGGGTAGCAACAAGGGGAAGAGATGGCTACAGCGTGACACTAAGCTCAAGATTTCGAACTTTATAACAACTACAGAGAAACAGGAACTTATTAATGGTTAGAAGTGCTTCATGCAGTGCTTTGCAAATCCTCAGAACTCCCTGCGTGGTATATCAGTAATTCTTCAGAAGTGAAGATGGTGACTCCTGCAGTCCACCACATAGTGAGTACAAACGCCACTAACATCTGCAGTGAAGAACTGTCTTCATCTGAAACATTAGTTCCTCCGCTCTGCTCTGACCGAGGCGGGATTGTACTATTAATTCAGTCCCACTTCTCCACAGGTCACAACATATATTTAAATTTCCCCACTTACCAAAAGAGTCAATCAGGATAATCTATTTTTCCCCAGAATAAAGCACACCAACCAGGCTTGCTTAATAAACAAAAAATTATTTGTTTATTATAAACCAAGTCTTAACCAATAATGAAGTAAAACATACACATGAATTGAAATATTAAAGCCCCTTATCTTTATCCTTGCCCTCACGCACACACACATACATACAAAACCGGTTAACCAGCAAAAAATGGGATTTTTGTTTACAGCTGTTACAAATAAATAGAAGGAAAAAAAACCTTGTACTGAAAAGTATGTACGGAAGATGTCCGTGGTTTTGGCGAGGCGTCCTAAAGGCGAATAGGCAGCTGCCACTAGGATCTTCCCAGAATAGTCCCTTCCAGGTGAAGCTGATTGTCCATTTGGGTAGGCATTCAAAGAAATTCAGCTACAGAAGACTTCACATAGGTTTTACATCAGAGGTGCAGCACCAAAGGTTTCAATTCACAAACATTCGATGCAAAGTTCTTTTAAAGATGTAAGGTTTCTGCAAATATTCAGGATTTCTTCAAATCCAAGAGGCAACAGTACAACTTGATGCAGGATTTGCTTTTCACGTTCAAGATAAGCAGGGTTGTCTTCTCCTAGCAGGTCAATAAGCAAATTCCAACAGCTTGTTTTTAGCCAAAACCAACTGGCTTTTTTTTTAACAGTTCAAAATGAAATAAAAACCTTTCCAGAGGCAAGTCCGATGAGACTATTAATCCTGACTTGTCAATAAGGAAATAGCTCTTCAGGTCAACCCCCCTGCTGGGTTCTTTATAAACATGTGCCTTGCAGTAAAAACTTGTTTACTGATCAACCTTCTGTTAGCCTTCCCTTTAAGAAAAACACTCAAAGTTCAGCAATCTCCAGGTCAACCCCCCTGCTGGGTTCTTTATAAACATGTGCCTTGCAGTAAAAACTTGTTTACTGATCAACCTTCTGTTAGCCTTCCCTTTAAGAAAAACACTCAAAGTTCAGCAATCTCCAGATGATTCAAAGTCCAAAATTCAACCATAATTTTAAAAAACATACTTTACACAGAAAAACAGAGGCGCTCACGTAACAACTCTGATCAACCTACTAACTGCTTCTAGCATTTACATTCGCGCTTCAGATTTCCAGCTTCCACAGTATTTTTCTTTTTGTTAAATATTTTTGGATGGTCAAATAGGGTGCATCCGAATTGTGGCTCTTGCTCAATTCAGTGATGTGCCGGAAGGCAGGGCTGCTTCGAGATCACCCATAAGGAGTCGGCTTGATAACTCTGACAGTAAGTCAAATCATGTTCTGATCTGGGTTCATCATTTCACCAGTATGAACCTGTATTGCAGTTTGATAACTTGCTACCACATCAGTCCCATCAGGTTCGTGCATCAGTCCACACTCCCCCTACCTCCATTCCTATAGTCAATACCATGTCAAAACTGTGAATGAAGGATATCTGAAACAGGTGCATTACATCAAACTTTAAAACAATAAACAATAACTGAAGTTATGCAGTCCTAGCAGTTATTTCCATAATGGTTGCAATTAGAAAAGGGAATAGTATATTATTCATTTGATCAGCATTTTAACCCTTTAAATGTAGACACTCAGACTGTGAAATAAGTACTTTCGTTTCACATAACATTTGCATACATTCTGTACATCTGTAATACGAACATTCGAATTAGGAGCAGGAAGTAGGCCACTCGGCCCCTCGAGCCTGCTCCGCTATTCAACAAGATCATGGCTGATCTGATTGCAACCTCAACTCCAGATTCCTGCCTACCCCAATAACCTTCCATCCCCTTGCTAATCAAGAATTTATCTACCGCTGCCTTCAAAATATTTCAAGACTCTGCTTCCACCACCTTTTGAGGAAGAGAATTCCAAAGTCTCATGACCCTCTGAGAGAAAAAAATTTCTCCTCATCTCTGTCTTAAATGGGTGATCTCTTATTTTTAAACAGTGACCCCTAGTTCTAGATTCTTCCACAAGAGGAAACATCCTTTCCACATCCACCCTGGCAAGACCCCTCAGAATCTTATATGTTTCAATCAGGTTACCTCTTACTCTTCTAAACACCAGCGAATACAAGCCTAGCCTGTCCAATCCTTCCTCACAAGACAACCTGCCCATTCCAGCTATCAGTCTAGTAAACCTTCTCTGAACAGCTTCCAATGCATTTACATCCTTCCTTAAATAAGGAGACCAGTACTGTACACAGTACTCCAGACGTGATCTCACCAATGCCCTGCATAACTGAAGCATAATCTCTCTACTTTTGTATTCAAGTCCCCTCGCAACAAACAATAACATTCTATCAGCTTTCCTAATTACTTGCTGTACCTGCATACTAACCTTTTGTGATTCATGTACTAGGACACCAGATCCCTCTGCATCTCAGAGCTCTTCAATATCTCTTCATTCAGATAATATACTTTTTTATTCTTCCTGCCAAAATGGACAATTTCCCATTTTCCCACATTACACTCCATTTGCCAGATCTTTAACCATTCACTTAACCTATTTATATCCCTGTAGCCTCCTTATGTCCTCTTCACAACTTACTTTGCTACCTATCTTTGCGTCATCAGCAAATTTAGCAACCATACCTTCGGTCCCTTCATCCAAGTCATTTATATGAATTGTAAAATGTTGAGGCCCCAACATACATCCCTGTGGCACACCACTTGTTACATCTTGCCAACCAGAAAATTACCAAGTTATGCCTACTCTCTGTTTCAGTTTTTGGAGAACCATTTCAGAGTGTTGGCAGACTATGCAAGATCTATGCAGCGCAGTGGTTAGCACCGCAGCCTCACAGCTCCAGGGACCCGGGTTCAATTCTGGGTACTGCCTGTGCGGAGTTTGCAAGTTCTCCCTGTGTCTGCGTGGGTTTTCGCCGGGTGCTCCGGTTTCCTCCCACCGCCAAAGACTTGCAGTTGATAGGTAAATTGGCCATTGTAAATTGCCCCTAGTGTAGGTAGGTGGTAGGGAATATGGGATTACTGTCGGGTTAGTATAAATGAGTGGTTCTTGGTTGGCACAGACTCGGTGGGCCGAAGGGCCTGTTTCAGTGCTGTATCTCTAAAAAAAAATTTACCGAAAGCAAAAAGGGCTTAAAGAAAAGTGCTTTGACATTAAATATACTTTATAACATTTAGCATAAAGAAAAGTGCTATGACAAAGAACATTTCCTTCTGTTGTCAGAATTACCATTAAGAATAGTCCCTTTTTTAGATTGAAATACCAGATTACTCAGTTTTAAGTAGGTATAAATCACTAAAGGAGGCTACAGCCATCTGCAGAGTTTTCAATAGTGATACTGAATAAGTAACATCATCTTAATCACAAATACCGACTGCTTTTGCACTGAGACCAACATTGGTTAATACTGGTCACTTATTTTTCTATTTGGAAGCAAAAAGGAAAGTTGGTGGCAGAGGGCTTTCAGGAGACAATCCACTGAAAGAGGGAAACTAGAAAAGCAAATATACACTGTGCCAAGTAAGGGAAAGAACTATTCACACTGGGGATTACAGCATCTTGACATTTCAGAAGGGGATTAAAAAACCATAAATGAAGAGAAATCATTTAATGGCTTACAGTCAAAGAAAGCTCCATTGTTCTGGAGCCCTCTGGTTTACCGATACGGAGAATTTTAACAATAATACAAACACACACTCGTTTTCTTTGTGGTTCAAAGCTAAATATCGTCTCCTGAAAGTCTGCATAAAAAACATAAACAGAGAAGACTATTCCTTCTCAAGTCTCTGGCATTGGGCCTGTTCTCCCAAGAACCTGTGAAGCTGCTTGTCCATCAAATTAACATGGTCAAAATTTTAAAATGACAGACACACCAGTGAGACAATGTTTCACCCATTCTTGTTGTATTATTAACAGTACTTGTCTATACCAAAAGGAACACACCAAGGATGTTTAAAGCCTAAAGGATATTTGAAAGTTGATTTGCAACAAGGTATTGCTTTTTCACTTGGAAATGTATGCAACAGCTAAATATTTTAAAGATAACACATTTTAATTGCACATAAAATTTGTATCTTTTCCTTCAGAAGGGCTCCAGAGAGCATTTATTGAAGGCTGCCTGTTATCTCTTCATTAGGTATGGGCAGCCACCGATAATTTTCTTTTCAATGCAATTCTGCATTGGTGTAAAGCTGTCACGTTAATTTTTTACGGACCAATTAAATGTAGATTCAGTTTAAGCAAAATCTTTTTAGCCTGATAAATCTGAATCTCACTTAAACAGTTAGCCTCCTTTTCTCTTGATATTAACAGGCCTAATTCCTAAGTAATCAGAAATCCTTTATAACAACCATAGAAAAGTTACTGCACACAAGGAGGCCACACAGCCCATTGCGTCTGTGCACCTCAATCTAATCCCACCTTCCAGCACCTGGTCCGTAGCCTTGCAGGTTCCAGCACTTCAGGTGCAGGTCCAAGTAACTTTTAAGAGTTGAGGGTTTCTGCCTCCACCACTGACCCGGGCAGCGAATTCCAGACACCCATCACCCTCTGAGTGAAAAATTGTTTCCTCATGTCCCCTCTAATGCTTCTACCAATCACCTTAAATCTGTTCCCCCTGGTAATTGACCTCTCCACTAGGGGAAACAGGTCCTTCCTGTCTACTCTATCTAGGCCCCTCATAATTTTGTACACCTCAATTAAGTCACCCCTCAGCCTCCTCTGTTCGAAGGAGAACAACCTTAGCCGATCCAATCTTTCCTCATAGCTGCAACTTTCAAGTCATGGCAACATTCTTGTAAATCTCCTCTGTAATCTCTCCAGGACAATTATGTCCTTCCTGTAATGTGATGACCAGAACTGTACGCAATACTCCAGCTGTGGCCTAACCAGCACTTTATACAGTTCCAGCATTTCATCCCTGCTTTTGTATTCTGTACCTCGGCTAATAAATGAAAGCATTCCATATTTAAAACATTTTTTTTATTCGTTCATGGGATGTGGACATCACTGGCTAGGCCAGCATTTATTGCCCATCCCTAATTGCCCTTGAGAAGGTGGTGAGCTGCCTAATTGAACGGCTGCAGTCCACGTGGGATAGGTACACCCACAGTGCTGTAAGGGAGTTCCAGGATTTTGACCCAATGACAGTGAAGGAACGACGATATAGTTCCAAGTCAGGATGATGTGTGGCTTGGAGGGGAACTTGCAGGTGGTGATGCTCCCATGCATCTGCTGCCCTTGTCCTTCGAGGTGGTAGAGGTCACAGGTTTGGAAGGTGCTGTCGAAGGAGCCTTGGTGCGTTGCTGCAGTGCATCTTGTAGATGGTACACGCTGCTGCCATTGTGCGTCGGTGTTGGAGGGAGCAAATGTTTGTGGATGGGGTGTCAATCAAGTGGGCTGCTTTGTTCTGGATGGTATCAAGCTTCTTGAGTGTTGTTGGGATTGCACCCATCCAGACAAGTGGGAAGTATTGCATCACACTCCTGACTTGTACCTTGTAGATGGCAGGCTTTGGGGAGTCAGGAGGTGAGTTAGTCGCCGCAGGATTCCTATCCTCACCTGCTCTTGTAGCCATGGGATTTATATGACTTGCCTTCTTCACCACTTTATCTACCTGTCCTGCCACCTTCAGGGACCTGTGGACATGCACTCCAAGGTCTCTCACTTCTTCTACCTCTCTCAATATCCTCCTGTTTATTGTGTATTCTTTTGCTTCGTTTGCCCTCCCCAAATGCATTACCTCACACGTCTCCGGATTGAATTCTATTTGCCTCTTTTCTGCCCACTCAACCAAACCATTGATATAATTCTGGAATCTACAGCTATCCTCTTCACTATCAACTACACAGCCAATTTTTGTGTCATCTGCAAATTTCCCAATCATGCCTCCCACATTTAAGTCCAAATCATGAATATATGCCACAAACAGCAAGGAACCCAACACTGAGCCCTGTGCACCGCCACTGGAAACAGCTTTCCATTTGCATAAACATCTGTTGACTACTACCCTTTGTTTCCCAACCCTGAGCCAATTTTGGATCCAGGTTCTGCTGAACGGTCACAGACCTGAAACGTTAACTTTGTTTCTCTCTCTACATATGCTGCCAGACCTGCTGAGTATTTCCAGCACTTTTTGTTTTGGATCCAACTTGCCGCATTCCCCTGTATCCCATGGGCTTTTATTTTTCTGACCAGTCTGTCATTTGGGACCTTGTCAAATGTGCTACTAAAATCCATGTAGACCACATCCACTGCACCACCCTCATCAATCCTCCTTGTTACTTCCTCAAAAAATTCAATTAGTTAATAAGACACGACATTCCCTTAACAAATCCATGCTGGCTATCCCTGATTAATCGGTGCCTTTCTAAGTGGCAGTTTATCCTATATCTCAGAATTGATTCTAATATTTTGCCCACCACCGAGGTCAGACTGACCTGCCTATGGTACAACGCTCGCAGGCCTCCAATCCTCTGGTACCTCACCTGTATCTAGTGAGGATTTGAAGATGCTCCCCACAGCATCCATTATTTCCTCCCTGGCTTCCTTTAACAACCTGGGATACAATCCATCTGGCCCTGGCGAATTATCCACTTTCAAGGATGTCAGACCCTCTAATACTTCCTTTTTCATTATGCTTATCGTATCTATTTCACACTCCTCCTCTATTACTACAATGTCTGCATCATCCCTCTCCTTTGTGAAGACAAAGACATAACTCATTAAGAACCCTGCCCACAACTTGGCATCCACACACAAGTTCCCTTGTACATCTCTGATAGGCCCCACCCTTTCCTTAGTTATTCTCTTGCTCTTAAGGTACTGATAAAATATCTTTGGGGTTTCCTTGACTTTATCTGCCAATAATTTTTCATGTCCTCTCTTTGCTTTCCTAATTTCCTTTTTTACTTCCCCCCTGCACTTTCTATACTCTTCTAGGCTTTCTAAAGTAATAAGTTTTTTGTGACTGTCGTAGGCTTTCTTTTTCTGCTTTATCTCACCCAATATGCTTCTAGATAACCAGGGGTCTCTAGATTTGGCCATACCAACCTTTATCTTTGTGGGGACATGTCTACACTGTGCCTGCAGAATACCGCTTTTGAATGCCTCCCACTGATTTGCCACTGATTTTCCTTCAAGTAGCTGTATCCAGTCCACTTTCACCAGATCACTTCTCAGCTTCGTAAAATTTGCCTTCTCCCAATTTAGAATTTTTACTCCTGTTCTATCTTTGTTCTTTTCCATGATTATGCTAAAACTATTAGTATTATGGTCACTATCTCCAAAATAGTCACCCACTACTACTTCATCCACTTGCCCAGCTTCATTTCTGAAGACTAAATCTAGAATTGCGCCCCCTCTCATTGGGCTTGTTACGTGCTGGCCAAAAAAGTTCTCTTGAATGCACTTCAAGAAATATGTACCATCTGTGCCGTCACAATGTTTGTAGCCCAGTTGATATTAGGGTATTTGAAATCCCCAACTATTCTTCCCCTATAGTTTTTGCATTCAGAAATTTGCTTACATATTTGTTCTTCTGCCTCCCTCTCACTATTTGGGGTTCTATAGTACACTCCTAGTCATGTGGCTGCACCTTTTTCATTTCTGAGCTCAACCTATATGGCCTCATTTGATGATTCATTTAGCATATCATCCCTCCTCACAGCTGTTATTGATTCCTTAACTAATAATGCTACACTCCCCCCTTTTTTTATTCCCCTCTCTATCCCACCTGAAAACTCTATATCCAGGGATGCTGAGCTGCCATTTTTGCCCCTCTTTAAGTCAAGTTTCTGTTATAGCAATGATATCATGTTGTCAAGTGTTTATCTGTGCTCTCAGCTCATCGGCTTTATTTGCTATACTCCTTGCGTTTAAATAAATATCCTTTAATACTGCCAAATTCTTGTGCTGCACACTTTATAATCTTTGCTTCTTCTGTCTTTCAGAGTCACTCGCTAATTTTCTGCCTCCCGTTCCCTGCCCTGAATTTGCCCTATCTGAAATTGTCCTCAAGTTCCCATCCCCCTGCCAAACTAGTCGAAACCATCCCCAACAGCACCAGCAAACCTTCCTGAAAGGATATTCTTCACAGTCCTGTTCAGGTGTAGACCGTCTGGCTTGTACAGGTCCCACCTTCCCCAGAAGTGGTCCCAATGTCCCATAAATCTGAAGCCCTCCATCCTGCACCATCTCTCCAGGCACGCATTCATCTGGTGTATTCTCCTATTTCTGTACTCACTAGCATGTGGCCTTGGAAGTAATCCGGTGATTACTACCCTTGAGGTCCTGCTTGCTAATCTCTTTCCAAACTCCCTAAACTCAGCCTGCAGGACTTCACCCCTTTTTCTACCTAGATCATTAGTATCAATGTGGACCATGACCTCTGGCTGTGCACCCTCACCCTCCAGAATGCTCTGTAGCCGCTCGGTGATATCCATGACCCTTGCACCAAGGAAGCAATATACCATCCTGGAATCACGTCTGCGACCACAGAAACATCTGTCTGTTCCCCTAACTATAGAATCACCTACCACTATTGCTCTCTTGTCTTTTCTCCTCCCCCCCTGCACAGCTGAGCCACCCATGGTGCTCTGGTCATGACTCTCGCTGCACTCTCCAGAGGAACCCTCTCTCCCATCTTTATTCAGAACTGTATACCTGTTATAAAGTGGGATGCTTTCCGGGGACTCCTGCACTACCTGCCTTGTCCTTCTTGTCTGTCTGGCAGCCACCCAGTCCCTCTTAGGCTCCGGGGTGACTACCTCCTGAAACGTGCTATCCACATAGTTCTCTGTCTCCCGGATGCACCACAGCGACTCCAGCCGTCTCTCGAGTTCCGAAACCCGGGGCACAAGCTTCTGCAGCTGTCGACACTTCCTGCAGATGTGTTTGTCAAAGACACATGGTGTGTCCATGACTTCCCACATACGACAGGAGGCACATTTTACTCGGCCTTAGGGATTTCCCGTGATGTCATTGATTTTTTTTTCACTTTTCAAACCCAGTCCAGTCGCCGACACAGACTGCTTCTCCGGTCTCCCAGTAAGCGAGGGCCTCGAGCTCTGCTCTCGATTTATAGCTCCCACGTCCACTGACTGCCTCTCTGCTCTCCCAGGTGAGTGTGAGCCTCGAGCCCTGGTCTTGATTTATAGCTCCCGCTCCAGATCCAATTCCACCCAGGTCCACAGACTGCTGCTCCGCTCTTCCAAAGCACTTCACAGCCAATTAATTATTTTGAAATGCAGTCATTATAATGTAGCAAAGCGTGACAGCCAGTTTGTGCATAGCAAGATCCTACAAACAAGCAAATCAAATGATCTCTCAATCAGTTTTTGTTGCTATTGGTTAAGGGATGACCCTGGGAGAACTCCCTGATCTTCTTCAAATAGTGCCATAGAACTTTTTATAACCACCAGAATACGCAGGCAGGTTTCATCTGAAAAACATCATGTCATGCAATGTAGAACTCCCTCAGCGTCAACCCTGATTAGATGCTCAAGTGTTAAATTCAGTTTACCTTACCATGAAGAGATTTGAGGCAAAGAGAAATAAACAGTAACAAGAGCTTGAAGCTCTTAGCTAATGTCATTGCAAATAATAAAGAAACTTAGCCACATATTGCTGGCTCCAAAGATAAATGCAACATCGCCAGTTAGCATTCATATAGCACCTTTAACATAGAAAAACAGAGGTGTAATCAAACAAAGATACACTGATGCAAAGAAGGAAATATGACCAACAATTTGAACAGACATGAGTTTTAAGAAGGAGAGGGCGGTGGAGAGATGGAGCAGTTTAAAGACAGAATTACAGAGTGTGGGGCCCAGCTGCCTGAAGGCACAGCCGCAAATATTAGGGGAAAAGGTGCAAAGACGTACAGGAGACCAGGGACAGAAGACAGAGTTCAGAGGATGACAGAGGGGGATGGATATAGGGCTGCAGAAGATCCAGGGATAGGGAGGGATGAGGCCATGAAAGGATTTAAATCAGAGGATAACAATTGACATGTTGGATGACCAAGAGCCAGTGAAGGTCAGTGGGAACAAGGTTATTGAATGAGCAGGACTTGGTGTAAGGTGGGAGACTGGCAGCAGAGTTTTAATTGAGATGATGTTTATTTATTTTTATTATTTCACGGTATGTGGGCGTCTCTGGCCAGGCCAGCATTGTTGCCCATCCCCAATTGCCCTCGAGAAGGTGGTGATGAGCCGCCTTCTTGAACCGCTGCAGTCCATGTGGGGTAGGTATACCCACAGTGCTGTTAGGAAGGGAGTTCCAGGATTTTGACCCAGCAACAGTGAAGGAATAACGATATAGTTCCAAGTCAGGATGGTGTGTGGCTTGGAGGGGAACTTGCAGGTGGTGGTGTTCTCATGCATCTGCTGCCTTTGTCCTTCGAGGTGGTAGAGATCGCGGGTTTGGAAGGTGCTGTCGAAGGAGTCTTGGTGAGTTGCTACAATGCATCTTGTAGACGGTACACACTGCTGCCACTGTGCGTCGGTGGTTGAGGGAGTGAATGTTGAAGGTTGTGGATGGGGTGCCCCAATCAAATGGACTGCTTTGTCCTGGATGGTGTCAAGCTTCTTGAGTCTTTTTGGAGCTGCACCCATCAAGGTAAGTAGACAGTATTCCATCACACTCCTGACTTGTGCCTCGTAGATGATAGACAGGTTTTAGGGAGTCAGGTGGTGAGTTACTCGCCGCAGAATTCCCAGCTTCTGACCTGCTCTTGTAGCCATGGTATTTATATGGCTGGTCCAGTTCAGTTTCTGCTCAATGGTAACCCCAAGGATGTTGATAGTTGGGGAGTCAGCGAAGGTAATGCCATTGAATGTCAAGGGGAGACGGCTGGATTCTCTCTTGTTGGAGATGGTCATTGCCTGGCACTTGTGTGGCGCGAATGTTACTTGCCACTTATCAGCTCAAGCCTGAATGTTGTCCAGGTCTTGGTGTATCTGGACACAGACTGCTTCAGTATCTGGGGAGTCATGACTGGTGCTGAACATTGTGCAATCATCAGCGAACATCCCCACTTCTGACCTTATAATTGATGAAGCAGCTGAAGATGGTTGGGCCTAGGACACTACCCTGAGGAACTCCTGCAGTGATGTCCTGGAACTGAGACGATTGACCTTCAACAACCACAACCATCTTCCTTTGCGCTAGGTATGATTCCAACCAGTGGAGATTTTTCCCCCTGATTCCCATTGACCTCAGTTTTGTTCGGGCTCCTTGATGCCATACTCGGTCAAATGCTGCCTTGATGTCAAGGGCAGTCACTCTTACCTCACTTCTTGAGTTCAGCTCTTTCGTCCATGTTTGGGCCAAGGGTATAATGAGGTCAGGAGCTGAGTGGCATTGGCGGAACCCAAACTGCACGTCAATTATCAGGTTATTGCTGAGTAAGTGACACTTGATAGTACTGTTGATGACACCTTCCATCACTTTGCTGATGATTGAGAGTAGACTAATGGGGCGGTAATTGGCCGGGTTGGATTTGTCCTGCTTTTCGTGGACAGGACATGCCTGGGCAATTTTCCACATCGTCGGGTAGATGCCCAGTGTGGTAGCTGTACTGGAACAGCTTGGCTAAGGGCACAACCAGTTCTGGAGCATATCCTTCAGTACTATTGCCAGAATGTTGTCAGGGCCCATAGCCTTTGCAGTATCCAATACCATCAGTCCTTTCTTGATATTATGTGGAGTGAATCAAATTGGCTGAAGACTGGCATCTGTGATGCTGGGGACCTGAGGAGGATGCCGAAATGTATCATTCACTCGGCACTTTTAGCTGAAGATGGTTGCAAATGCTTCAGCCTTGTCTTTTGTACTGATGTGCTGGGCTCCCATCATTGAGGATGGGGATATTTGTGGAGCCTCCTCCTCCTGTCAGTCGTTTAATTGTCCATCACCATTCATTACAGGATGTGACAGGACTGCAGAGCTTAGATATGGAAGGAAGAGAATAGGAGGCTGGCCAGGAGATCAGTGGACTAATATAGTTGCAAAGTGATAAAAGACCTGGATGACCAGTACTTGCAGTAGATGGGCTGAGGCAGGCTTAGGTGGGAAATGAGTACACTTTGTGATGGACAGGGTATGGGGTCAGAAACTCAGCGCAGGGTCGATTAGAACCATGAGGATACAAACAGTGCAATCCAGCTTAAACAGAGGCCAGGCCCGGGAGCTGGGCAGAAAAACTGAAATCAGTGGAAAGGGTACAAGGTTCATGATGGGGGCCAATCTTACCAATGTTCGGCTGAAGGAAATTGCAGCTCATCCAACGTTGGGTGTTGGGCAAGCATTCTGACAACATATACGCTGTGCGTGGTTACGACTGGTGCTGGAAGGGTTGAGCTGGGTGCTGTCAATGTACACCTGGAAGCTGATCCTGCACCTGCATATGATGTTATCAAGGGGCACCATGTAGATGAGTAAAAGGAAGGGGCCAGGGAAAGATCTGTGCTGGACTCAAGGTACTGGTTGCAAGGGAGGGAATATAAGTCATTGCTTATGTTCTGGCTACAATTTGATAGGTAAGAGTAGAACCAAGCAACGCACTTCCACTGTACTGCACAATGGGCAGCATTAGAGGAGGATAGTGTAGTCAACCATGGCCAAAGGCTGCAGAAAAGTTGAGGAGGAATAATTCCCCATAGTCACAAGCACAGGGGATGTATTTTAAGACTTATTCAGATGGTTTCACTGCTGCGGCAGGAGCTGAAACCTGACTGGATAGGTTTGAACATGGAGTTGTGGAACAGATTGGCATGGAATTGGGAAGGCAACAGCACGTTCAAGGACTTTATGGAGTCTTAAGGGAGATTTGAAATGGGGCATGAACAGGGAGGTCGAGTGTGGAGTTTTTGAAAGATGGATGATGACATTGTTTCTCAAAGGGAGCGGTACAGTCTCAAAGGAGGAGGAGTCATTTACAATGTCAGCCAGTACAGGGGCCAGGAAGGGAAGTGGATTAGTTAGTCATTTAGTAGGAAAGGGGTCAAGCGAGTATGTGATTGGTCTCATGAAAGGGAAGAATTTGGAGGTGGTATGAGAAGAGATGGAAGATTGAGGCACGGGTTCAGGCTAGGACAGGTGTAAGCCTGGAGGGAAGGTTTGTTTGGTGGGAAAAGGGAAGAGGAGTGAAGCAGCAGAGATAGCTGAATAGATTATTTCAACCTGATTGACAAAAAAGTACATGAGTTCGTCACACTAGTTGTTGGAGGCAAGGGTACAAAGGGCAAGGGAGAGGAGGTTAAGGAGGTGGTTGGTGTTGGACAAAAGAGGACAGGGGTATCTTCTGGATGGTCCTGTACTATTGGAAGAGGAGCCTGAGGCTCAACAGCACTTGATGTCATTTAAGGCAATGACTTCAATAAATCAGATGAAACATTTTATGCAGTCTCCTCGTTTCTGCATGCTTGGAGAAGGCAGTGTGGGAAGAGTAGTGAGTAGACTGCAGAGACTTGGAATGCCTATAGTGTCACATGTGGTTGTGTTGTTGAGCGAGTAATAGTTTTCTGTATCAAGCTAGTGACAGATTTGTCTTGAAAGGAAGAGTGATGAGTCAGATTATCTGAACACTGAGGACAAATTGAGTTGACTGATGGAGCCTTGAGGGCTGTTGGCATCAGAAAATTCATTAAGCCTTACAAGAGAAACTTGTTTTCTGAGGCAGTTAGAAACTTAAATACTTTTCTGTATATATTTGCTTGAACAAAACTTATTCAAGAACTGGGAATAAAATATCTCTTCTGCAGTGAAAAAGCATCCAATAGCCGTTTGTCTGATTTAATTTTGTTAAAGCCAGAAAACATTTGACCAGAGTCTGTGAGAAAAGATCTCTATGAAATTAATGATGGGTTTTATAGAAACTCGTCGAACATTCACTTCACCCACTTTTCAGCCCTGCAGAGCGAAAGGGAGGAACTACACCCTATACAGGAACGGACAAAACAAATTATTGTGCAGAAGATTTTTGACCACGTAGGGAAAAAGAACAAAAGGCTTCATACAGTGTCTTAAGTCATCAAAGCAATTCAGAGCACTTCATATAACAAAGAACTTCTGGCGTGCAGTGGTTTGTTGATCTCCTGCACCAGCAATATTCCACAAAGAGCAATCTGGTGATGAAGCTGTGAATTCATTTTCCCAGTGGTGAGGCTGAAGGAGGATTGGTGGCTAAAGCAGCAGGACATTTCTTCTCCGAGTAGTGCTGCAAGATCTTCACTGAACTGGCAGGTTGCACCATCCAGAGCCAGAATCACTGACACTTCACTCTGAACGAGAGGGGGGGCGGTCGAGAGGGGGGGCGGTCGAGAGGGGGGGCGGTCGAGAGGGGGGGCGGTCGAGAGGGGGGGCGGTCGAGAGGGGGGGCGGTCGAGAGGGGGGGCGGTCGAGAGGGGGGGCGGTCGAGGGGGGGCGGTCGAGGGGGGGCGGTCGAGGGGGGGCGGTCGAGAGGGGGCGGTCGAGAGGGGGCGGTCGAGAGGGGGGCGGTCGAGAGGGGGGCGGTCGAGAGGGGGGCGGTCGAGAGGGGGGCGGTCGAGAGGGGGGCGGTCGAGAGGGGGGCGGTCGAGAGGGGGGCGGTCGAGAGGGGGGCGGTCGAGAGGGGGGCGGTCGAGAGGGGGGCGGTCGAGAGGGGGGCGGTCGAGAGGGGGGCGGTCGAGAGGGGGGCGGTCGAGAGGGGGGCGGTCGAGAGGGGGGCGGTCGAGAGGGGGGCGGTCGAGAGGGGGGCGGTCGAGAGGGGGGCGGTCGAGAGGGGGGCGGTCGAGAGGGGGGCGGTCGAGAGGGGGGCGGTCGAGAGGGGGGCGGTCGAGAGGGGGGCGGTCGAGAGGGGGGCGGTCGAGAGGGGGGCGGTCGAGAGGGGGGCGGTCGAGAGGAGGGGCGGTCGAGAGGGGGGCGGTCGAGAGGGGGGCGGTCGAGAGGGGGGCGGTCGAGAGGGGGGCGGTCGAGAGGGGGGGGCGGTGTAAGAGGGGTAGGTCGAGAGAGGGTTAGGTCGAGAGAGGTGTAGGTTGAGAGGAATAAGTCGAGGGGGGCGGTCGAAGGTGAGCATTGTCGAGAGAGGGTGGGGTCGAGACGGGGGGGGTCGAGACGGCGGGGGGGTCGAGACGGCGGGGGGGGGGTCGAGACAGGGGGGCGAGACGGGGGGGGCGAGACGGGGGGGGTCGAGACGGGGGGGGTCGAGACGGGGGGGGGGTCGAGACGGGGGTGGGGGGGTCGAGACGGGGGGGTCGAGACGGGGGGGGGTCGAGACGGGGGGGGGTCGAGACGGGGGGGGGGTCGAGACGGGGGGGGCGAGACGGGGGGGGGTCGAGACGGGGGGGGTCGAGACGGGGGGGGGGTGCTCGAGACGGGGGGGGTCGAGACGGGGGGGGGGGGTTGGTCGAGACGGTGGGGGGGAAACAGGGGGGGCTTGAAATGGGGAGGGTCGAGAGAGGGGGGTCGAGAGAGGGGAGTGTCGAGAGAGGGGGGCGTGAGAGGGGGGGTCGAGAGAGGGGGGGTCGAGAGAGGGGCGTCGAGAGAGGGGCGTCGAGAGAGGGGCGTCGAGAGAGGGGCGTCGAGAGAGGGGCGTCGAGAGAGGGGCGTCGAGAGAGGGGCGTCGAGAGAGGGGCGTCGAGAGAGGGGGTTTCGAGAGAGGGGGTTTCGAGAGAGGGGGTTTCGAGAGAGGGGGTTTCGAGAGAGGGGGTTTCGAGAGAGGGGGTTTCGAGAGAAGGGGTTTCGAGAGAGGGGGGTCGAGAGAGGGGTGTCGCGACAGGGGGGTCGCGAGAGGGGGGGGTCGAGAGAGGGGGGGTCGCGAGAGGGGGGGTCGCGAGAGGGGGGTCGCGAGAGGGGGGTCGCGAGAGGGGGGTCGCGAGAGGGGGGTCGCGAGAGGTGGTCAAGAGGAGGGGTCAAGAGGAGGGGGGCGAGAGGAGGGGTCGAGAGGAGGTGGTCGAGAGGAGGGGGTCGAGAGGAGGGGGTCGAGAGGAGGGGGTCGAGAGGAGGGGGTCGAGAGGAGGGGGTCGGGAGGAGGGGGTCGGGCGGAGGGGGTCGGGCGGAGGGGGTCGGGAGGAGGGGGGTCGGGAGGAGGGGGTCGGGAGGAGGGGCGTCGAGAGAGGGGCGTCGAGAGAGGGGCGTCGAGAGAGGGGCGTCGAGAGAGGGGCGTCGAGAGAGAGGCGTCGAGAGAGGGGCGTCGAGAGAGGGGCGTCGAGAGAGGGGCGTCGAGAGAGGGGCGTCGAGAGGGGGGCGTCGAGAGGGGGGCGTCGAGAGGGGGGCTTCGAGAGAGGGGGTTTCGAGAGAGGGGGTTTCGAGAGAGGGGGTTTCGAGAGAGGGGGTTTCGAGAGAGGGGGGTCGAGAGAGGGGGGTCGAGAGAGGGGGGTCGAGAGAGGGGGGTCGAGAGAGGGGGGTCGAGAGAGGGGGGGTCGAGAGAGGGGGGTCGAGAGAGGGGTGTCACGACAGGGGGGGTCGCGAGAGGGGGGGTCGAGAGAGGGGGGGTCGCGAGAGGGGGGGTCGCGAGAGGGGGATCGCGAGGGGGGGGTCACGAGAGGGGGGTCGCGAGAGGTGGTCAAGAGGAGGGGTCAAGAGGAGGGGTCAAGAGGAGGGGTCAAGAGGAGGGGTCAAGAGGAGGGGTCAAGAGGAGGGGTCAAGAGGAGGGGGGCGAGAGGAGGGGTCAAGAGGAGGTGGTCGAGAGGAGGGGGTCGAGAGGAGGGGGTCGAGAGGAGGGGGTCGGGAGGAGGGGGTCGGGAGGAGGGGGTCGGGAGGAGGGGGTCGGGAGGAGGGGGTCGGGATGAGGGGGTCGGGAGGAGGGGGTCGGGAGGAAGGGGTCGGGAGGAGGGGGTCGGGAGGAGGGGGTCGGGAGGAGGGGGTCGGGAGGAGGGGGTCGGGAGGAGGGGGTCGGGAGGAGGGGGTCGGGAGGAGGGGGTTAGAGCAGGGGGTGTTGAGAGAGGGGTGGGTTGAGCGGTTCGCAAGAAGTGGGGCTCGAGGGAAGGGGGTCTAGAGAAGTGGGGGCCGGGGGGGGGGGGAGAAGGTCGAGAGTGGGGGTTCGAGATGGAGAGCGTTCGAGAGAGGGGGGGTCGAGAGGGGGGTTCAAAAAGGTGAGTTGAGGGGGGGTCTAGAGAAGAGAGGGTCGAGAGGAGGGGGTCGGGAGAAGCTCGAGGTGTGTCAAGGGAAGGGGGCTCGAGAGAAGAGGGGGTCGAGAGAAGGAAGGTGTCGAGAGAAGGGGTGTCGAGAGAAGGGTGTGGGGGGATGAGAGCAGGGGGTGTTGAGAGAGGGGTGGTGGAGAGGGGTTGAGAGAGGGGTTTCGAGAGAGGGGGGATCGAGAGAGGGGGGGGTCGAGAGAGGGGGGGGTCGAGAGGGGGGGGGTCGAGAGAGGGGGGGGTCGAGAGAGGGGGGGGTCGAGAGAGGGGGGGGTCGAGAGAGGGGGGGTCGAGAGAGGGGGGGTCGAGAGAGGGGGGCAGTTCGAGAGATGGGGGCAGTTCGAGAGATGGGGGCAGTTCGAGAGATGGGGGGGTCGAGAGAGGGGGGGGTCGAGAGAGGGGGGGTCGAGAGGGGGGGGTCGAGAGGGGGGGTCGAGAGGGGGGGTCGAGAGGGGGGGGGTCGAGAGGGGGGGGGTCGAGAGGGGGGGGGTCGAGAGGGGGGGTCGAGAGAGGGGGTCGAGAGAGGGGGGGTCGAGAGAGGGGGGGTCGAGAGAGGGGGGGTCGAGAGAGGGGGGGGTCGAGAGAGGGGGGGGTCGAGAGAGGGGGGTCGAGAGAGGGGGGGTCGAGAGAGGGGGGTCGAGAGAGGGGGGGGTCGAGAGAGGGGGGGTCGAGAGAGGGGGGTCGAGAGAGGGGGGTCGAGAGAGGGGGGTCGAGAGAGGGGGAGTCGAGAGGGGGTCAAAATGGGGGGTCGAGAGAAGGGCGTTCGAGAGAAGTGGGGGTCGAGAGAAGGGGGGGTCGAGAGAAGGGGTGGGGGTGTTAGAGCAGGGGGTGTTGAGAGAGGGGTGATCGAAAGAGGGGTCGGGGGGTCGAGAGAAGGGAGGGGTCGAGAGGGGTGTCTGATCTTCAATTGTTTGATCATATTATGATTTTCTAAGTGCATAGTTAAGACTTCCTTAATAATAGATTCTAGCATTTTTCCGATGACTGATGTCAGGCTGACTGGCCTGAGGTCCCTGTTTTCTCTCTTCCTCTTTGCTTGAATAGTGGCGTTACATTTGCTAACTTCCGATCAGCTGGGACCATTCCAGAATCTGGAAAACTTTGAAAAATCATGACCAAAGCATCAACTATCTCTGCAGCTCTCTCTCTAAGATGTGAGCCATCAGGTCCTACGGATTTGTCAGATTTTAGTCCTTAAGTTACTCCAGTACTTTTTCTCTGCTGATATTAATTACCTTAATTTCCTCATTCTTATTAGCCCTGATAGAACCCTCTATTTCTGGTTTGTAACTTCTACTGTGAAGACGGACACAAAATTTTTGTTGAATGTCTCTTCCAATTCCTCATTTTCCATGATAGTTTCTCCTATCTCTGGTTCTAAGGAATCGACGTTTACTTGAGCTACTCTCCTCCTTTTTATATACTTGTAAAAGCTCTTACAATCTGTTTTTATATTCCTGGCTAGTTTACTCTCATATTCTATTGTTTCCCTTTTTATCAACTTTTTGGTGGCCCTTTGCTAGTTTCTAAAATACTCTTAATCCTCAGCCTTACTACTATTCTTTGCAACATTCTCAGCCTCTTCGTTTATTCTAAAACTACCCTTAACTTGCTTAGTATGTCATGAATGGACCATTCTTGTTGAATTTGTGTTTTTTAATGGAGTGTACTTCTGTTGAACATTTTGAATTGTTTCTTTAAATGTTTCCCACCGTTCATTTACCCTTTAGTCTATTTACCCAATCAATCGTGACCAGCTTTCTTCTCAAACAAAGCAAATACCACTGATATAAGTTTAAGATTAGTGTTTGGGAATGGAGTATGTCATTTTCAAACTTAATACAGATTTCAATTGTATTATGATCAAGGCAGCAGTTGACCGAGTATGGCATCAAGAAACCCTAGCAAAATTCAAGTCAATGGGAAGTGGGTGGGGGAGAAAACTCTCCACTGGTTGAAATCATATCGAGCACAAAGGAAAATGGTTGTGGTTGTTGGAGGCCAATCATCTTAACATGTTGCAGGAGTTCCTCAGGGCAGTGTCCTAGGCCAACCATCTTCAGCTGCTTCATCAATGACCTTCCTTCCATCATAAAGTCAGAAGTGGGAATGTTTGCTGATGCTGACACGGTGTTCAGTACCATTCACAACTCTTCAGATACTGAAGCAGTCCATGCCTGCATGCAGCAATACCTGGACAATATTCAGGCTTGGGTCAAGGAGTGGCGAGCAATGATCACCTCCAACAGAGAGAATCTAACCATCTCCCCTTGACATTCAACTGCATTACCATTGCTGAATATCTCACCATCAACATTCTGGATGTTGCCATTGACCAGAAACTGAACTGAATCAACCATATAAATACTGCAGCTACAAGAGCAGGTTAGAGACTGTGAATTCTGCAGTGGGTAACTCACCTCCTGACTCCACAAAGCCTGTCCACCAACTCCAAGGTGCAAGTCAGGAGTGTGATGGAATACTCTCCACTTGCCAGGATGAGTGGAGCTCCAACACTCAAGAAGCACAACACCATCCAGGACAAGCAGCCTGCTTGATTGGCACCCCATCCACCACCTTCAACATTCACTCTCTTCCACCACCGACGCACAGTGGCAGCAATGTGTACTATCTACAAGATGCACTGCAGCAATTCACCACGCCTCCTTCGACCTCTACCACCTAAAAGGACAAGGACAGCAGATACATGGGCACACCACCACCTAAAAGTTCCCCTCCAAGTCACACACCATCATGACTTGGAAATATATTGCCGTTCTTTCACTGTCACTGAGTCAAAATCCTTCCTAAGAGCACTGTGGATGTACCTAGATCACATGGACTGCAGCTGTTCAAGGAGGCAGATCATCACTCCCTTCTGAAGGGCAATTAGGGATGGGCAATAAATACTGGCCTTGCCAGCGACGCTCACAGCTCATGAACAAATAAAAGATAGCCATGCCATCTGAAACATTAAAGGAGGTGGGAGATCTATGAGAGATGGTTTTGTGAACATGTCAATAAATTTATACATGGTTTTCTTTTTTGCATTGTAAATGTGATGAATTTTGTTGGATATCGCTCATTTGAATAGATAGATTTTTGGATTCTAAGGGAATCAAGGGCGATGAGGATCAGACGGGAAAGTGGAGCTGAGGTCGAAGAGTACCCATGATCCGAACATATATACATACATTCGAACATATGAATTAGGAGTAGGAGTAGCCCATTCGGCCCCTCGAGCCTGCTCTGCCATTTGATAAGATCATGGCTGATCTGAATGTGGCCTCAGCTCTACTTTCCTGTCTACCCCCTATACACTTTGACTCCCTTGTCAACCAAGAATCTATCGAACTCCGCCTTCAAAATATCAATGACTAACACCTGCAACAATTATGGCTGCACAATCCAAATAGCTGGTATTTAAATTGTGGGATTACATAACTTTGTTCTGGATCTGTGTAACATCCTATAGTACCGCAGCAGACCTTAAATGAAGTAACTACTAGCAAAGACAGAAGTTTTCTTTTGGGCCTCCTTATCTCGAGAGACAATGGATACGCGCCTGGAGGTGGTCAGTGGTTTGTGAAGCAGCGCCTGGAGTGGCTATAAAGGCCAATTCTGGAGTAACAGGCTCTTCCACAGGTGCTGCAGAGAAATTTGTTTGTTGGGGCTGTTGCACAGTTGGCTGTCCCCTTGCGCCTCTGTCTTTTATCCTGCCAACTACTAAGTCTCTTCGACTCGCCACAATTTAGCCCTGTCTTTATGGCTGCCCGCCAGCTCTGGCGAATGCTGGCAACTGACTCCCACGACTTGTGATCAATGTCACACGATTTCATGTCGCGTTTGCAGACGTCTTTATAACGGAGACATGGACGGCCGGTGGGTCTGATACCAGTGGCGAGCTCGCTGTACAATGTGTCTTTGGGGATCCTGCCATCTTCCATGCGGCTCACATGGCCAAGCCATCTCAAGCGCCGCTGACTCAGTAGTGTGTATAAGCTGGGGATGTTGGCCGCTTCAAGGACTTCTGTGTTGGAGATATAGTCCTGCCACCTGATGCCAAGTATTCTCCGAAGGCAGCGAAGATGGAATGAATTGAGACGTCGCTCTTGGCTGGCATACGTTGTCCAGGCCTCGCTGCCGTAGAGCAAGGTGCTGAGGACACAGGCCTGATACACTCGGACTTTTGTGTTCCGTGTCAGTGCGCCATTTTCCCACACTCTCTTGGCCAGTCTGAACATAGCAGTGGAAGCCTTACCCATGCGCTTGTTGATTTCTGCATCTAGAGACAGGTTACTGGTGATAGTTGAGCCTAGGTAGGTGAACTCTTGAACCACTTCCAGAGCGTGGTCGCCAATATTGATGGATGGAGCATTTCTGACATCCTGCCCCATGATGTTCGTTTTCTTGAGGCTGATGGTTAGGCCAAATTCATTGCAGGCAGACGCAAACCTGTCGATGAGACTCTGCAGGCATTCTTCAGTGTGAGATGTTAAAGCAGCATCGTCAGCAAAGAGGAGTTCTCTGATGAGGACTTTCCGTACTTTGGACTTCGCTCTTAGACGGGCAAGGTTGAACAACCTGCCCCCTGATCTTGTGTGGAGGAAAATTCCTTCTTCAGAGGATTTGAACGCATGTGAAAGCAGCAGGGAGAAGAAAATCCCAAAAAGTGTGGGTGCGAGAACACAGCCCTGTTTCACACCACTCAGGATAGGAAAGGGCTCTGATGAGGAGCCACCATGTTGAATTGTGCCTTTCATATTGTCATGGAATGAGGTGATGATACTTAGTAGCTTTGGTGGACATCCGATCTTTTCTAGTAGTCTGAAGAGACCACGTCTGCTGACGAGGTCAAAGGCTTTGGTGAGATCAATGAAAGCAATGTAGAGGGGCATCTGTTGTTCACGGCATTTCTCCTGTATCTGACGAAGGGAGAACAGCATGTCAATAGTCGATCTTTCTGCACGAAAGCCACACTGTGCCTCAGGGTAGACGCGCTCGGCCAGCTTCTGGAGCCTGTTCAGAGCGACTCGAGCAAAGACTTTCCCCACTATGCTGAGCAGGGAGATTCCACGGTAGTTGTTGCAGTCACCGCGGTCACCTTTGTTTTTATAGAGGGTGATGATGTTGGCATCGCGCATGTCCTGGGGTACTGCTCCCTCGTCCCAGCACAGGCATAGCAGTTCATGTAGTGCTGAGAGTATAGCAGGCTTGGCACTCTTGATTATTTCAGGGGTAATGCTGTCCTTCCCAGGGGCTTTTCCGCTGGCTAGGGAATCAATGGCATCACTGAGTTCCGATTTGGTTGGCTGTATGTCCAGCTCATCCATGACTGGTAGAGGCTGGGCTGCATTGAGGGCAGTCTCAGTGACAGCATTCTCCCTGGAGTACAGTTCTAGGTAGTGCTCAACCCAGCGGTCCATCTGTTTGCGTTGGTCAGTGATTATGTCCCCCGATTTAGATTTGAGGGGGGTGATCTTCTTGATGGTTGGCCCAAGAGCTCTCTTCATGCCATCATACATTCCTCTGATGTTTCCGGTGTCTGAGGCCAGCTGAATATGACTGCATAGGTGTTGCCAGTAGTCGTTTGCGCAACGCCTAGCTGTTCTTTGTGCAGTACTTCTGGCTGCTTTAAGTGCTGCGGATGTTAAATCGCTGGGGGCTTTCTTGTAGTTCAAAAGTGCAATGCGCTTAACGGCTATGACAGGTTCCAGCTCTTCATTATGAGATTGAAACCAGTCTGCATTTCTCTTCGCACTTTTGCCGTAGGTGGTCAAAGCTGACTCATAGATGGCGTCTCTGATGTGGGCCCACTTGGTCTCAGCATCCCCTGTGGGAGTGTTTTGAAGGGCTGTTACAAGTGAATTTAGAAATTTTTGTAACAGCTGTGGGTGAGAAATTCTGCTCGTGTTGATGCGCGGGTGGCCCTTCTGCTTGGAATGATGCAACTTCTTTGGTCTGAGTCTAACCTTGCTGCACACCAGGGAGTGGTCGGTGTCGCAGTCCGCACTGTGGAAGCTGCGTGTGATTTGAACACTGTTTAAGGCGGCTCGCCTTGTGACAATGAGGTCTAGCTGGTGCCAACGACGTGATCTTGGGTGCCTCCATGAAACCTGGTGACAGGGTTTAGTGTGAAAGAACGAGTTGGTGATGCAGAGGTTATGATAGGTACACAACTCAAGCAGTCTCTGCCCGTTCTCATTCATCCTTCCAACGCCATAGCGCCCAAGGCAGGAGGGCCATGAGTCATGGTCGGCCCCAACCCTGGCATTAAAGTCCCCCAGCAGGAATAGGTGTTCGGTGTTGGGGATGCTGCTAATGATGTTATGGAGTTGTTCATAGAACTGGTCTTTAGCTTCAGGTGCGGAACAGAGTGTTGGAGCATAGATGCTGAGTAGGTGTACTGGACCAGAGGTGGTGAGCAGTCGGATGGACAGTATGCGTTCCGAGCCATTTGAGGGAGGCTCTATCATGCTGAGCAAGGAGTTTCTGATGGCGAAGCCCACTCCATGCTGTCTTGGTTCTTCAGGATCCCTGCCCTGCCAGAAGAAGGTGTAGTCTTGCTCTGCTAGAGAGCCACTCGCGGGGAGGCGAGTCTCCTGAAGTGCTGCAATGTCCACATTGATAGCAAAGACAGAAGTATATCTTCCATTTAAAGCTAGTTGTAAGTGGTGATCATTTTAATTCTGTGTATTTATAAACAGATTATGGACTGCTTGCGATAGACCATCAATAACACAACAGCAATAGAATGTGGTCATGTTTGACTGTGACATTAACTACATGGCTTTTGCTTCCATTCAGCAATTCTTTGTGAAGAGTGGATGAGTTCTGAGGATACGATCAGTAGCATCAATTCTAGAAAGAGTTGGCCAACTTCTGGTTTTGTATTTTGGATCAGTAGTGCATATGGAACAGATTCCCAGCAAAAGCAGTTGACATGTTGACTAACGCCTTCAAAAACAAAAGGGAAGCTGAACATATCCAGTTGGAAACTGGGATAACCGAAGATTACTGGAATAGGTATCAACTGAGACATCAAATATCCCACAGGATGGTGCTTTTGTGTTGCTGAAGCACAGGGTTGTTATCTACAGAGAGCAGGATTGAAGAGCAGCGCTGGGAAGATACATAAAGTTTCTGCAATTTTACTGAACTACCTTTGGGGATCAGGGAGCATTGATGCAAAATTTTCTCTTGACAGATTAAGTTGATGCCCTGTCATGATACACAATACATGATCTGTGGAAAGGAGATGCTAGATGGGCCAATTAACCATTTATTGAATTACTGGGTTATGTTCTTAGGAAAATGTATTTAAGGTGGTGCTAATTTTTATTTTCATTTGCACAATACTGCACTTCTCATTTAAACATAAATTTTACAATTATGATTTCTGTGAAGTACAAATGGATACCCTAAGAATCCCTACTTATGAAAAGCCATATTTAGAAATAACTTACCAGCGAAGAACTCAGTGCAATTTGGAGAACATCTGCAGCATCAAATGGTTAGCAAAAGTGTTCATGAATGAACTTCGCTGCAGAGAGATCATATATTCTACAATCTTACAGGGCACTTACTAATTCCTGGGTATCCTGCATCAGTGGTAGAAATGTAATCTTCAGTATGGTCATCTGATCTATGCTCAAGTCTTGCCACAGGCCAATCAACTGGACCAACAGCTGGGTGCCACTCTTCAGCCTGGTGAAGGCTTGGTACAGGTTGGCCTGATTCTCCTCTGCAGCATCAGTTAGAGCTGTAAGCTGAAACAAATGCAACAGTAAGTATATCATATTTATTCAAATAATAAACTTTATATTTTCAACAGAATATACTGTTTTCTGACACAGTATGTAGACAGGCCAACCAGGGGCAATGCCACATTGGATTTGGTACTGGGTAATGAACCCGGCCAGGTGTTAGATTTAGATGTCGGTGAGCACTTTGGTGATAATGATCACAATTCGGTTAGGTTTACCTTAGCAATGGGCAGGGACAGGTATATACCGCAGGGCAAAAATTATAGCTGGGGGAAAGGAAATTATGATTATGATGCGATTAGGCAAGATTTAGGATGCGTAGGATGGGGAAGGAAACTGCAGGGGATGGGAACAATCGAAATGTGGAGCTTATTCAAGGAGCAGCTAATGCGTGTCCTTGATAAGTATGTACCTGTGAGGCAGGGAGGAAGTTGTCGAGCGAGGGAGCCGTGGTTTACTAAAGAAGTTGAAGCGCTTGTCAAGAGGAAGAAGGCGGCTTATGTTAGGATGAGACGTGAAGGCTCAGTTAGGGCGCTTGAGAGTTACAAGCTAGCCAGGAAGGATCTAAAGGGAGAGCGAAGAAGAGCAAGGAGAGGACACGAGAAGTCATTGGCAGATAGGATCAAGGAAAACCCTAAGGCTTTCTATAGGTATATCAGGAATAAAAGAATGACTAGAGTTAGATTAGGGCCAATCAAGGATAGTAGTGGGAATCAGAGGAGGTAGGGGAAGTGTTAAATGAATATTTTGCGTCAGTATTTACAGTAGAGAAAGAAAATGTTGTCGAGGAGAATACTGAGATTCAGGCTACTAGGCTAGATGGGATTGAGGTTCACAAGGAGGAGGTGTTATCAATTTTGGAAAGTGTGAAAATAGATAAGTCCCCTGGGCCAGATGGGATTTATCCTAGGATTCTCTGGGAAGCTAGGGAGGAGATTGCAGAGCCTTTCTCCCTGATCTTTATGTCATCATTGTCAACAGGAATAGTGCCGGAAGACTGGAGGATAGCAAATGTTGTCCCTTTGTTCAAGAAGGGGAGTAGAGACAGCCCTGGTAATTATAGACCTGTGAGCCTTACTTCGGTTGTGGGTAAAATGTTGGAAAAGGTTATAAGAGACAGGATTTATAATCATCTTGAAAAGAATAAGTTCATTAGCGATAGTCAGCACGGTTTTGTGAAGGGTAGGTCGTGCCTCACAAACCTTATTGAGTTTTTCGAGAAGGTGACCAAACAGGTGGATGAGGGTAAAGCAGTGGATGTGGTGTATATGGATTTCAGTAAGGCGTTTGATAAGGTTCCCCATGGTAGGCTATTGCAGAAAATACGGAAGTATGGGGTTGAAGGTGATTTAGAGCTTTGGATCAGAAATTGGCTAGCTGAAAGAAGACAGAGGGTGGTGGTTGATGGCAAATGTTCATCCTGGAGTTTAGTTACTAGTAGTGTACCGCAAGGATCTGTTTTGGGGCCACTGCTGTTTGTCATTTTTATAAATGACCTGGAAGAGGGTGTAGAAGGGTGGGTTAGTAAATTTGCGGATGACACTAAGGTCGGTGGAGTTGTGGATAGTGCCGAAGGATGTTGTAGGTTACAGAGGGACATAGATAGGCTGCAGAGCTGGGCTGAGAGATGGCAAATGGAGTTTAATGCGGAAAAGTGCGAGGTGATTCACTTTGGAAGGAGTAACAGGAATGCAGAGTACTGGGCTAATGGGAAGATTCTTGGTAGTGTAGATGAACAGAGAGATCTTGATGTCCAGGTGCATAAATCCCTGAAGGTTGCTCCCCAGGTTAATAGGGCTGTTAAGAAGGCATATGGTGTGTTAGCTTTTATTAGTAGGGGGATCGAGTTTCAGAGCCACGAGGTCATGCTGCAGCTGTACAAAACTCTGGTGAGACCGCACCTGGAGTATTGCGTGCAGTTCTGGTCACCGCATTATAGGAAGGATGTGGAAGCTATGGAAAGGGTGCAGAGGAGATTTACTAGGATGTTGCCTGGTATGGAGGGAAGGTCTTACGAGGAAAGGCTGAGGGACTTGAGGTTGTTTTCGTTGGAGAGAAGGAGGAGGAGAGGTGACTTAGTAGAGACATATAAGATAATCAGAGGGTTAGATAGGGTGGATAGTGAGAGTCTTTTTCCTCGGATGGTGATGGCAAACACGAGGGGACATAGCTTTAAGTTGAGGGGTGATAGATATAGGACAGATGTCAGAGGTAATTTCTTTACTCAGAGAGTAGTAGGGGCGTGGAACGCCCTGCCTGCAACAGTAGTAGACTCGCCAACTTTAAGGGCATTTAAGTGGTCATTGGATAGACATATGGATGAAAATGGAATAGTGTAGGTCAGATGGTTTCACAGGTCGGCGCAACATCGAGGGCCGAAGGGCCTGTACTGCGCTGTAATGTTCTAAAAAAAAAGAAGCCTTTTTCCATAATAAACATGCTACTTGTCACAAGAGTTCCCTTAAAAAACCGGCAACGTTACATGGAAAAGGAAATTAAATTTTTTTATTGATGTCAACTAAAAGAATGCATGACATGATATCATACTGGTTGTAAAAAGCTCTTTGAATGAACAAGGATTATGAATTTATACTGATTTCCATGTTACAACTGCAAAGCTGCTGATCTGGAACATTTCAATAGTTCTCTCAGAGTCAGGAACCTCTAGCCAATTTCCTGAACAGCGTTAGTGAGAAATCTCCCGACAGCTTCTCACCACCTGGCTGGCTACTGTTTGCATCTCTCTGCTTGGCCTTTAATGTGACCATGGACATCGGAGGAGCTGGGCAGTTGCCTGCTCTTGGAATCTGATTATTTTAATATGTCCCTTTCGGGGCCGTTGTTTCTGGGGAAAAAAAGTCAACAGGATGACGAATGCTGTCACCGGGATCTGGCACAATATGGTTCACCACAGATATGGCACCCCACTGAATTTTCAAACGATTTATTTTGTGCTTGTTTTTAGCTTTACATATAACAGAATAATTCCCATTTGATGAAACAAAAGGCATGGCAAGGCACTGGTTGTGAAACAAAAACAAAAAATGCTGGATTCACTCAGCAGATCTGGCAGCATCTGTGGAAAGAGAAGCAGAGTTAACGTTTCGGGTCAGTGACCCTTCTTCGGAACTGACAAATATTAGAAAAGTCACAGATTATAAACAAGTGAGGTGGGGGTTGGGCAAGAGATAACAAAGGAGAAGGTGCAGATTGGACCAGGCCACATAGCTGACCAAAAGGTCACGGAGCAAAGGCAAACAATATGTTAATGGTGTGTTGAAAGACAAAGCATGAGTACAGATTAGGTGTGAATATACTGAATATTGAACAGCAGCAAGTGCAAACCTGAAGAAAAACAACCTGAAAAAAACAGTGGGTGAGCAAACTGAACAAACTAAGATGAAATGAAATAAATGCAAAAAAAGATGGTAAAAAATGTAAAAAGGAATGTAAAAAATAAGAAGGAAGAAAAAATAACTAAAAATGACTAAAAATGAAAGTAAAGTGGGGGGCTGTCATGCTCTGAAATTATTGAACTCAATGTTCAGTCCGGCAGGCTGTAGTGTGCCTAATCGCTAAATGAGATGCTGTTCCTCGAGCTTGCGTTGATGTTCACTGATGGGCGGCACAGTGGCGCAGTGGTTAGCACCGCAGTCTCACAGCTCCAGGGACCTGGGTTCAATTCCGGGTACTGCCTGTGTGGAGTTTGCAAGTTCTCCCTGTGTCTGCGTGGGTTTTCTCCGGGTGCTCCGGTTTCCTCCCACAAGCCAAAAGACTTGCAGGTTGATAGGTAAATTGGCCATTATAAATTGTCACTAGTGTAGGTAGGTGGTAGGGAAATATAGGGACAGGTGGGGATGTTTGGTAGCAATATGGGATTAGTGTAGGATTAGTATAAATGGGTGGTTGATGTTCGGCACAGACTCGGTGGGCCGAAGGGCCTGTTTCAGTGCTGTATCTCTAATCTAAAAAAAAACACTGCAACAATCCCAGGACAGAGATGTGAGCATGAGAGCAGGGGGGAGTGTTGAAATGGCAAGCAACCGGAAGCTCAGGGTCCTGCTTGCGAACTGAGCGGAGATGTTCCGCAAAGCGGTCACCCAGTCTGCGCTTGGTCTCCCCAATGTAGAGGAGACCACACTGTGAGCAGCGAATACAGTATACTACATTGAAAGAAGTACAAGTAAATTGCTGCTTCACCTGAAAGGAGTGTTTGGGGCCTGGGATAGTGAGGAGAGAGGAGGTAAATGGGCAGGTATTACACCTCCTGCGATTGCAAGGGAAGGTGCCCTGGGACGGGGACGAGGCGGTGGGGGTAATGGAGGAGTGGACCAGGGTGTCACGGAGGGAACGATCCCTTCGGAATGCTGACAGGGGAAGGGAGGGGAAGATGCGACTGGGAGTGGCATCACGCTGGAGGTGGCGAAAATGGCGGAGGATGATCCTTTGGATATGGAGGCTGGTGGGATGAAAAGTGAGGACAAGGGGAACCCTGTCACGGTTCTGGGAGGGAGGGGAAGGGGTGAGGGTAGAGGTGCGGGGAATGGGTCGGACACGGTTGAGGGCCCTGTCAACCACAGTGGGGGGAAATCCTCGGTTGAGGAAAAAGGAGGTCATATCAGAAGCACCGTCATGGAAGGTAGCATCATCAGAGCAGATGCGTCGGAGACAGAGAAACTGGGAGAATGGAATGGAGTCCTTACAGGAGGTAGGGTGTGAAGAAGTGTAGTCGAGGTAGCTGTGGGAGTCAGTAGGCTTATAATGGATATTAGTAGACAACCTATCCCCAGAGATGGAGACAGAGAAGTCGACGAAGGGAAAGGAAGTGTCAGAGATGGACCATGTAAAGGTGAGAGAAGGGTGGAAATTGGAAGCAAAGTTGATAAAGTTTTCTAGTTCGGGGCGGGAGCAGGAAACGGCACCGATACAGTCATCAATGTACCGGAAAAAGAGTTGGGGGAGGGGGCCTGAGTAGGACTGGAACAAAGAATGCTCGACATATCCCACAAAAAGACAGGCATAACTAGGACCCATGCGGGTACCCATAGCGACACCTTTTACTTGAAGGAAATGCATGGAGTTGAAGGAGAAGTTGTTCAATGTGAGAACAAGTTCAGCCAGGCGGAGGAGGGTGTTGGTGGATGGGGACTGGTTGGGCCTCTGTTCCAGGAAGAAGCGGAGAGCCCTCAAACCATCCTGGTGGGGGATGGAGGTGTAGAGCGATTGGACGTCCATAGTGAAGAGGAGGCGGTTGGAACCAGGAAACTGGAAATTGTCAAAATGACGTAGGGCGTCAGAAGAGTCACGGATGTAGGTGGGAAGAGACTGGACCAGCGGAGAAAAGATAGAGTCTAGATAGGAAGAAATAAGTTCAGTGGGGCAGGAGCAGGCTGACACAATGGGTCTGCCGGGACAGTCCCGTTTGTGGATTTTGGGAAGGAGGTAGAAGCGGGCTGTCCGGGGTTGCGGGACTATGAGGTTGGAAGCTGTAGGCGGAAGATCTTGCTTTTATTACACTGGTTGTGAAATTGGACCAGGAGCCCAGAGGTCACGAGCTCAAATCACAACACAGCAACAGTTATAAAACTGAATCCAACACCAAATAAGTAACTGAAAGCTGCTGTTTTGTTGTAAAAATCCAAATAGTTCAGGTAACGGAAGGGAATCTTCCATCCTCTTCAGCTTGGCCTACATATAACTTTTTTTTAATGATTTGTTCGTGGGATGTGGACATCACTGACTAGGCTAGCATGTATTTCCCATCCCTATTTGCTCTTAAACTGAGTGGCTTGCTCGGCCATTTCAGAAGACATTTAAGAGTCAACCACATTTCTGTGGGTCTGGAGTCACATGTAGGCCAGACCAGGTAAGGACGGCAGATTTCCTTCCCTAAAGGACATTAGTGAACCAGATGGGTTTTTACAACAATCGACAATGGTTTCATGGTCACCATTAGACTTGCTTTTTAACTCCAGATTTAATAATTGAACTCAAATTTCACCATCTGCCGTGGTGGGATTCAAACCCATGTCACCAGAGCACTAGCCTGGGCTTACTAGTCCAGTGACATTACCTCTAAGCCACCGCCTCCCCCATACTATGTCGTTGACCCTTAAATGACTTGCCAATGTTGCTCACATTCCAAAAACTGATTCTTTGCAGGGCATTTGTACATGTTTCACATTAAAAACTTGGAGTTAGCCTTCTTACAGCCTAGTATCACTTAAAGTGGACCATAAATGAAAGCAGTTCAAATCTGCCTTGTACCACCACAGATGTCACCGGCCATATGGGTAATCTGATCACACCTTATGCAAGGATTTTGCTGGAACACGGTTGTTGGCATATGGGATAGACTGTCACGTAGCACCAGGGTACAAGACAGCTTTCTATCAGTGTTCAAACGAAAAATGGCAGATTCCGGAGTCAATAAGGAGCAGTAGTTTACAAGTGCAGTGCCAAAGAAGGAGAGGAATGAAAATCATTTGGACACCTGCTGCATGACTGCCTAAAGAAATAGGCTGAATGGTCTTTGGTGGTTTCTGGATTCTTACGATACAGGTGAATGTATTATGCAACTTAGAAAATTGTTTGGATAAACTTGATTTGATTTGAATGGGATCCTCAATGAAAATATCCGGATTAAAATTTCAGGAAGATCAGACAATCTACATAAATTATAAGCACAGAACATAGACAATCTACTGTTCTCAATTAACTCTGTACAAATGAGTACAGAGGAGATTTACAAGGACATTGCTAGGAGCTCAAGAATGTCCACTAGTGGAAGATCAGTAACTTGGATAAATTGTGGAAATATGATTTGATATCAAGAAAACCAGAAATCTGTAGCAAGTCTGAGAATCAATCCTTGGACTCTGTGCTTCAAGAAGGCTCATAGCTGAGATGATCAACCATGACTAGTAGATAATCATGTAAGACTCCTTGTACTGTACGCATTGGAACAAACCAGTTTGCACCTAAATGCAAAATGAAGAGCAGGAGCTCTAATTATAGTTTCAGAATATGAGCAGGACAGAGAATCACTTGCCTTATGGCAAGAAATGTAGTCATAACATCCTCACACTCGTTTCTCAACAGACTTATAAAATTCACACATTGAGCCCACCTCAGAAGGATCTGAGACAGTTTGAAACTACTGATAAGCCACCAGGATTTTACAACCTGCATAACATTACTGAAAATACATAATAAGAGGCAGGTGAATTTGAAGGGCCCAACACAATCCCTCTATTTAGATAACAAGCTCACATCAGTTGAGCTTTTCTCTTGTTTTTTTAAGCATCTACTGATCTCATTACCACCGCGTAAATCTCTTTGACTCACCCATTGTTCGGTATGTACTTTATAGCCTAAACTTCTGTACCAAAAATATTAGTAAGGTCAAACTGAGTGCAAAGCCCCCCAGAATCATTCAGTACATGGTCTCTGAAACCTGTATTGTTCTCTGGATTAAGAATCAGTTACACAGTCATTGAAGAAGGTTTACAGACATTTTAGCTGCCTGCTTAACCATTGAATCTTTATTCATTGAGAGCTGTTTGTGAAAAAAGCTAGCCTTAGTTCAAATGAAGTGAAATGCATCGTAAATCCTGGCATTAAATTGATTAAACTGTATTACTATCAAACTAAATCAAGTGCATGTAAGAAATTTGTGACACCTCCACTAGATATTGGATAAGAAAATTATATCCTCATGTTTCAGGATTTAGGCATAATTCCAACTTTGTGTTATTGTCAGTGCCAATGCTGACTAGTGCCAGGTTAGCTTCATACACAGATCAAAGTTCGCAATGGCATAGAAGTCAAAATTTGTATGTAAAAGATCTCAAGTGCTTTGAAAAATTATTCAAACTTCGCCAGCAGAATTAGACCCCTGTGAGAAAACAGTTCGTACAGAGAGATGGGAAAGAAAATCCTAATCTTCAGTCAAGTGTTCTTTACTCCAACTTTTTTTTTGTTGTTTTTCAGTGTACTTCAACAATTGTAAATAACATTACAAAGCCTTCACTCACATGGCTTATAATAAACATCTTTTTGTCATTTGGTAATCTGAAGATGAAGTAGGCATATATTATGCGATCATTTCTCTATCCCCCCAGGGAATACATTAATTCTTCTACACTGATAAATAATAAAGGGCATCTTAGTGACAATGGGAGGTTAGCGCTCACAATTATGGAAGATACAAACCAAAAGTGCCATTACTGTTATGACTGATTTTTGTATCAGTAAAGTGACTCTCTCTTGCCATTCATTTTTCCATGTCCTGGACTGTTAGGGTTAATAACCATACTTCTCCAGCCCTTTCCCCAAATCATCAGCATTCACTGTTTAATGAAATGCATTTTTAAAAAACTAAGGAAGTGATCCCAGAAAGAAACAAAAGAATGTTGGAGCTTATCAAAATTAATTGCTTTACATTTTATCTAAAAGAAGATTTGACAGCAAGATTGTTTCTTTAAGTATCATTTAAGCATTGATCTGTGCATATTGGTGCAAAAAGATTTGCATGTATTTAGCCTTACATAACCTCAGGACCTTCCAAAACAGCCAATGAAATACTTATGAATTGCAGCCATTGTTGTAATGTAGGAAACACGGCAGCCAATTTTCACACAGCAAGATTCCACAAATAGCAATGAAATAAATGACTGTACAATCTATTTTAGGTGTTGGTTGAGGGATAAACATTGGTCAGGACTCTGGGAGAACTCCTTTTCCTCAAATAGTTTACCTGAGAGGGCAGACGGGGCCTTGGTTTAATGTTTCACCTGAAAGACGGATTGGCGCATGTCTGTGTATGTGCAGTGAAAAAGTGAGACTTTGGTGTGAATACTTGTGCTAATTTAGAAAACCAGTCCATGCAGATATATTATCACAAAGAGGAGATTTAACAGCATTCCTTAAACTGACCAACAATGAAGGATACTTGAGAACTCCACAATAGCCTGCTACAAGATACAATATGTCTGAAATTAATTTAAAAATATACATCCAATGAATCTTCTCTGTTGAAGTCTAATTTTATCTACAGACAATGGTGAAATGCTGTAAGAAACTTTTTTTTTTATTTCCAAAATATACTTTATTCATAAAAATCTGCAAAAATTACATTGCCAAACAGTTTCAAACAGCACCAAAAAATACAAACATTGCAAGGGAGATCAGTTTCCTTCTATACTATCATGAGTTTCTTCACAACCCTTCCCTTTCACTATTGTCATTTTTTTTTTATTTCCAAAATATACTTTATTCATAAAAATCTGTAAAAATTACATTGCCAAACAGTTTCCAAACAGCACCAAAAAATACAAACATTGCAAGGGAGATCAGTTTCCTTCAATACTGTCATGAGTTTCTTCCCAACCCTTCCGTTTCACAATTGTCGTGTCAATTACAGTTTTACATTTACAGCAATTGAGAATATTAACGATACAGTTCGAGGAGTTTCCCATGGATCCAGCCCCTCAGTCCAGCTTGGTGGGGGAACCTTACACTGTGGTCTTTCCCCATTGAGCCTTTGCTGCGGCTGCCCCAAGCTTTAGTGCGTCCCTCAGCACGTAGTCCTGGACCTTGGAATGTGCCAGTCTGCAACATTCGGTGGTGGACAACTCTTTGCGCTGGAAGACCAGCAAGTTTCGGGCAGACCAAAGGGCGTCTTTCACCGAATTGATAGTCCTCCAGCAGCAGTTGATGTTTGTCTCGGTGTGCGTCCCTGGGAACAGCCCGTAGAGCACAGACTCCTGTGTTACAGAGCTGCTTGGGATGAACCTTGACAAAAACCACTGCATCTCTTTCCACACCTGCTTTGCAAAGGCACATTCCAGGAGGAGGTGGGCGACCGTCTCTTCCCCACCACAGCCAACGCGGGGGCACTGTGCGGAGGGGGCGAGACTTCGGGTGTGCATGAAGGATCTGACGGGGAGGGCCCTTCTCACCACCAGCCAAGCTACGTCTTGGAGCTTGTTTGAAAGTTCTGATGATGAGGCATTCCGCCAAATGACTTTGACGGTCTGCTCGGGGAACCATCCGACAGGATCCACCGTTTCCTTTTCCCGTAGGGCCTTGAGGACATTCCGTGCAGACCACTGCCTGATGGACCGGTGGTCAAAGGTGTTTTTCCGCAGAAACTGCTCCACGAAGGATAGGTGGTACGGCGCCGCCCAACTGCATGGTGCGTTCCGCGGCAATGTGACCAGGCCCATCCTTCGCAACACCGGGGACAGATAGAACCTCAGCACGTAGTGACACTTGGAGTTTGCGTACTGGGGATCTACACATAGCTTGATGCAGCCGCACACGAAGGTGGTCATCAGGATGAGGGCCACGTTGGGTACATTTTTCCCGCCCATGTCCAGAGATTTGAACATCGTGTCCCTCCGGACCCGGTCCATTTTAGATCCCCAGACGAAGCGGAAAATGGCTCGGGTGACTGCCACGGCGCAGGAGTGGGGTATGGGCCAGACCTGCGCCACGTAGAGCAACAACGTGAGCGCCTCGCACCTGATGACCAGGTTCTTACCCACAATGGAGAGAGATCGCTGCCCCCACATGCCCAACTTTTGTCGTACCTTGGCTACTCGCTCCTCCCATGTTTTGGTGCACGCCCCGGCACTTCCGAACCATATCCCCAGCACCTTCAGGTCATCTGACCTGACGGTGAAGGGGACAAAGGATCGGTCAGCCCAGTTCCCAAAGAACATTGTCATGCCAAATACAGAACTTTTTCAAGTTAACTTTAAAATTATTTTTACATGTAAATAATGTTGATAGCACATCTTTCATCCACCTTACCCTGGTAGTGACCAGTATGATGACCCACTGTAACACTGTAGGCGAACACAATGACATCATGCTACAAGATGGTAAGCATGGCAGAAACTTTAATCAGAATGGTTTTCTCATGAATGCAACCTACTCTTAATTCAAATTATCTGACTTTTTAAGCACTAAATTTTCACTGTGTGGGCTTATTCAAATTATTGGATAATGCAAAAGATTTCTGGCACAAAAAAGGATATTGACAGCGTGAGATGAAGTAAGGTGTGAGGAGATTTGTGTCGAGCATAAATGCCGACATTGACTTCTTGGGTTAAAAGGTCTGCTTTTGTGTTGTAATATTCTATGTAATTCTATGTAATATGCAAATGTTTACATTTGCAAACAGAAAAAAGTTCAAAGATAAAACTTGTTAATCAAAACATTAAATAATTTGTTATAAAGCAGATTGTAATAAACTTAAGGATAGTGTTAAGGTTTTAGAATTTATCAAATACTGGATTTCAATACTATTTAAGTTTTCCTTGTCCGAAACTATACGTCGGCTTAAAAAAGTGCTAACCCTGGCTTTGCCATGGAAATCTTCGGGCTGCCAATGGCAATAGCCTAGTAGCGTTGACTATAAATGACAACAGACCTCCTCAAGTTTTGGCCCTGCATTGGTTTTGCTGCACATCAGTAGCAATATTACTGTGCCAATGCACAACTCTCATTCAAAAGAAAACCCTTGTTCACCAACATTTAAATACTATCAACTGGTCAACAGAAAATCACTGCAATTGAAAATCAGCAAGTAGTGTTCCATACATGTGTTTCTATGTACATATAAAACTATGCTAATCCAGTTCTGATGAAAGGTCACAGACTTCCGAGGAGAGGGACATGACGGATGTTGAGGTTAGGAACAGATGTTTGATTACTCTAGGTCAAGTCGGCATAAGGAGGGAGGAAGTGTTGGGTATTCTAAAGGGCATTAAGGTGGACAACTCCCCAGGTCCGGATGGGATCTATCCCAGGTTACTGAGGGAAGCGAGAGAGGAAATAGCTGGGGCCTTAACAGATATCTTTGCAGCATCCTTAAACACGGGTGAGGTCCCGGAGGACTGGAGAATTGCTAATGTTGTCCCCTTGTTTAAGGGTAGCAGGGATAATCCAGGTAATTATAGACCGGTGAGCCTGACGTCAGTGGTAGAGAAGCTGCTGGAGAAGATACTGAGGGATAGGATCTATTCCCATTTGGAAGAAAATGGGCTCATCAGTGATAGGCAACATGGTTTTGTGCAGGGAAGGTCATGTCTTACCAACTTAATAGAATTCTTTGAGGAAGTGACAAAGTTGATTGATGAGGGAAGGGCTGTCGATGTCATATACATGGACTTCAGTAAGGCGTTTGATAAGGTTCCCCATGGCAGGCTGATGGAGAAAGTGAAGGCGCTTGGGGTCCAAGGTGTACTAGCTAGATGGATAAAGAACTGGCTGGGCAACAGGAGACAGAGAGTAGCAGTAGAAGGGAGTTTTTCAAAATGGAGACGTGTGACCAGTGGTGTTCCACAGGGATCCGTGCTGGGACCACTGTTGTTTGTGATATACATTAATGATTTGGAGGAAAGTATAGGTGGACTGATTAGCAAATTTGCAGACGACACTAAGATTGGTGGAGTAGCAGATAGTGAAGGGGACTGTCAGAGAATACAGCAGAATATAGATAGATTGGAGAGTTGGGCAGAGAAATGGCAGATGGAGTTCAATCAGGGCAAATGCGAGGTGATGCATTTTGGAAGATCCAATTCAAGAGTGAACTATACAGTAAATGGAAAAGTCCTGGGGAAAATTGATGTCCAGAGAGATTTGGGTGTTCAGGTCCACTGTTCCCTGAAGGTGGCAACGCAGGTCAATAGAGTGGTCAAGAAGGCATACGGCATGCTTTCCTTCATCGGACGGGGCATTGAGTACAAGAGTTGGCAGGTCATGTTACAGTTGTATAGGACTTTGGTTCGGCCACATTTGGAATACTGCGTACAGTCCTGGTCGCCACATTATCAAAAGGATGTGGATGCTTTGGAGAGGGTGCAGAGGAGGTTCACCAGGATGTTGCCTGGTATGGAGGGCGCTAGCTATGAAGAGAGGTTGAGCAGATTAGGATTATTTTCATTAGAAAGACGGAGGTTGAGGGGGGACCTGATTGAGGTGTACAAAATCATGAGAGGTATAGACAGGGTGGATAGCAAGAGGCTTTTTCCCAGAGTGGGGGTTTCAATTACTAGAGGACACGAGTTCAAAGTGAAAGGGGAAAAGTTTAGGGGGGATATGCGTGGAAAGTTCTTTACGCAGAGGGTGGTGGGCACCTGGAACGCATTGCCAGCGGAGGTGGTAGATGCGAGCACGATGGAGTCTTTTAAGATGTATCTAGACAGATACATGAATGGGCAGGAAGAAAAGAGATACAGAACCTTAGAAAATAGGCGACATGTCTAGAGAGAGGATCTGGATCGGCACAGGCTTGGAGGGCCGAAGGGCCTGTTCCTGTGCTGTAATTATCTTTGTTCTTTGTTCTTTGTACTTGAAACATTAACTCTGTTTCTCTCTCCACAGATGTTGCCAGACCTGCTATTTCCAGCACTTTCAGTTTTTATTTCAGATTTCCAGCATCTGCAGTATTTTGCTTGTATTATTATGCTAATCCACCCTTTCCTTGCTTAGCAGTCCAAATATGAAGTATTAGCTTTCTCAAACATCACTGCTCTAATGACCTCTGGACTGTACTAGTTCCTCAATGTTGAAGTTAAGACAAACTTTCCATTTTCAACTGGAAATAGAGAAATGTATTAATCAAGTTTCTGAAACTGAATTTCTACTGGAGATAAAAACAGAAAGTGCTGGAAATACTCAGCAGGTCTTGCAGCATCTGTGGAGAGAGAAACAGAGTTAACATTTCAAGTCAGAAAGTTCATTGACCTGAAACGTTAACTCTGTTTCTCTCTCCACAGATGCTGCCAGACCTGCTGAGTATTTCCAGCACTTTCTGTTTTTATTTCAGATTTCCAGCATCTGCAGTATTTTGCTTTTATTTTTTACTGGAGATTTTGCTGGAAATGGATAAAATGCTGATGAAACCTTAACTATGTTGACTTAAACAAATATGCCAAAAAAATGAAACAAATACCTCTATACAGTTGAATTTGGAACAAATCCTTTTTAAACCACAAAACTCTCATGGCTCCTTTGTATTGCATCCATCAAACTTGGAATAAATTATCCTGTGTTCACTTCGGGTTTGGAGACACGATTCATACTGGGCTTCTCCAAAGCCAATCTGAGTGGGTAACTATTCGTTCCTGTTGTGATGTCATGGAGCATGCTCTCAAAGCCACTGGGTTTATTTTATGGTCATTACAAACTTGTGCATTATCCCAGGAAGGACAACCATCTCTGACTTCAGTAATCTTTTCCCTCTCTTGCTGTGCTTGATCTTGCCTGTTGGGGCTGAACTGAAGAGCAGCACATTTACATTGTGGACCGAGATCCAAAGTTCGGAAACAAATAATTAGTTACTGTAAATTTTTGATGCATATTAAGTAATTTTTTACGTGCAAGTTTTTAAAAAAAATTTATCTGATGGAGGGCTGAGGATGCATTTAAAATTGATCAGAATAGGGCATATTCAAAACTTCGGACTGTTTCCTAATTTTATATTCATCGAACAATTATGTTAGAATTTTTGGTTTTGATGCAGAAGCGCTACTCAGGGTCCCAAAAGACATCAAGTAATTAGTTTTCTTTGATCCAATGTATCGATTTTTTTGATGTACTCCAGATTTATATTAAAACTATAACGTGTGCATTTTGCTAACCTCTTACAGCAATGTTTAGGAATTGAAAATGAAAAGGATGCCCAAACTGAATAAATTATGGTTGGCATGCTTCAAAACCTTGACTATTACTGCTAACATAGTTCCCTAATGTTGTTTTAACTTAGATTAAATACAGCCAGAAATAAACTATTACTCCTAAAACCCATCAGATATGTATTTTAGGTCCAAAGTATTATCAAAGTTTACATTTATTTAGGCCCGCTGATGTGAAGAATTGTCTCAAAGCGCTTCACAAATGGATGGAATTGTAATGGATGTCAAACCAGGACAGGTTGTGGGGAAACTGAAAAACTGAGCCAAGAAACTGGCATTAAGGAGGCTTTTAAAAGGTAAAGAGAGAGTGGTAGAGCGGTTTGTGACATTTAGGAGGGAGACTGCTGAAGTCTCTGCTCCCAATGGTGGAACATTGGGTGAGGAGGGTGCATGGAAGTCTGGAGTCAGAGGAAGAGAGCATTTCAGAGGGGATATAAGGTTGGAGGAGATGGCAGAGATATGACTGAACAGGAGGAGGATGAGGATTTGAATTTAATATGCTGGGGTGGCAAGGGGGACCAGTGTGTTGTCAGTGAGGATCAAACTGATGGGCAGGTGGTACTTCGTACAGGATATGCAAGTTGGAGTTTTGAACAATTAAGACATTGTTTTGGACTTTTGTCTACTTTTGAATCATCCAGTAGGCCACCCACATACCTATCTCTGTCTGCGATATGATGCAGGTGCTTGGGGCCATTGCAGTTTGCAATCTACTTAATGAATCCGCAATGGGGATAGAAATGAAACTCTCCAAGCTTGCAGATGATACCAAACTGGAAGGACCTCCAAGCAACCAGGAACAGGTTGATAAATACAGGAGCTGCTTGGTAGATTAGGAAGCTGGGCTGTCAAGTTACAAATGTGATTAAATGCGGCCAAATGTACGGATTTGGAAAGATAAAGTAGCAACATAAGCTAAATATTATAACTGTGTAGAAAATATTGCAGGAGAAGGAATAGATGGTACTCATATCTAGAACACTGAAGCCATCAGGACAATGTGAGCAATGGTACAGGGGGCCTTGGGCTTTACAGCCAGACGAATAGTACCTGAGCTCGTCGACAGTGCTGGTCTAGCAGCGCTCAAAGTACTCTGTAAAATTCCAATCTCCATATTATGAGAAAGGCAACCAGATATTGGATAGGGCAGAGCAAATTCCAACTACATTAACAGCTGAGATTAGGCACCCAAGTTAGGAGAAGAGGCGAGAGAATCTGGGAATGCTTATACTGGATAAGAAAAGTCTCAGGACATCCTAAAGGATAAACAAAGTAACGATAAATAGATAGAAGACAGTTACAGCAACAAGAGAACCATGTTTCCAACTTAGTAGATGGAAGGCAGAAAAACAATTTAGACTTAACTATATGCCAAGAGGGGTGAATGTTTAAAATGGACTGTAAGGGGAGGCAGTGGGGGCTGATTGTGTTAGCCAATTCAACAGAAAGTTGGATAAATCTCTGGTGAACATTTTAATGAGGAGGAGGCTATGTGGGGTAGAAGAATATATTTCCTGTCTGATCCTCTACATGCCTATGTTGCTGTGCAATAATGTGAATATTTCAACCGTTACATTGTCTATAGCTCTGCATAATTGGAACTGCAGGGATAACATGTTAGCAATGGTGATTGGCTGTAAGTGGACTGGAGTGGATCTAATAGGCAGGCACATCATTCAAATTGAGATACTGAAATAAAAACAGAAGCTTCAGCCAGCTTGCAGCAAAGCGATCAGATACAGCACAAATGCAAATGATGATGCTATGATCACAACTGTTGGGCAAAGATCACATTTTACAGTTTAAGGTAATGTCTCATCTTTCTGCCCTTCCATACAGTGTGTCCACAGAAATACAGAACAGATTATAGCTTAAAACACCACCTTACACAAACGCAAGCTGTAAAATGAGTAGAAAATGAAGACGTTCAAGTCATAATATATAATCAAGAGAGATTATACAAATGTATTCACAACTTTTAAGTTTCAGTCTGCCATTTTTTTAAGGCAACAGTCAACCAAAATAGTGACCAAGCTAAATGTCCTTTTAAAAAGTACCGATGTTTGTGTGATTGCAGAGACGGGATAGACTCAATAAAACCACTTACCACTTCTGTAATTTGATTTCTTTCTAAATTTGGATGATTTCAATTGAAAAATACACAAACAGATTCGCATTTATCAAACAGGGACCCAACCAGACTCCTTTTTTGCTGTATTGAGAAGTACAGTTCGTAACTAACAGAACATTCCGAATGGCCTTAAGTTCTTTGCTAAAAGGTTAAACAAAAGCAGCTTGGTGCCAAACTCTAGGCTGTTGAGCTTGGCCCAAAGAATCCCGACAAGATGGTTATCTGCTGTCACTGTGAAGCAGTGCTCATATCTTTTGAACTTTAAATCTCTCTTACCATCTGTCAGACATTTCAACTCCAAAATAAACTCCAGCCTTTATATGTGTTGTGCAAGTTGCTCTTATTCCTCCATGACCTCTCCTCTGCAACGGCAGAAAGTTAAGCGTCTTTTCATATTTACAACGGCAGAAATGTTGAGACCCAACTTGCTGACTGCCTTAAATCTTTTAAGCTGCATTTACAGTATCAGAAGTGAAGCGATGACAGGTCAATGTAATGAGTTCCGGTTACACCTCATTAATCTCAGCAAGAGAAATAACAAACATTACATTTGTTGCTTTACCACAATTAGGCAAATTGAAAAAAGCTGACAGTGATTTAAAGGTTCTGCTCTTTCTTACCTGTGCATTATTTGACTCACATGGATTCAGTTAGCTTTGCCACTCAACAGAGAACACAAACATATTTCTAATGTCAGATCTTAACCAAAACGTGAACCAATTTTTCTTTCAGATGCTGATCTGCAGTGCAATTGCTGCTGTTTTATTTTAACGTAAACCTGTAGCAGCTGAAAGCCTTGTAGCATCATAGATTTACTGTTAATATGTAATGCACAGACTTCCCTGGAAGTTCAGCAAATGTATTCAGTAACTGAGCCATCAGATCAGGAAGATTTCTGGTTTAACAAAAACTTGCATTTATATAGCAACTTCAATGTAAAAATATGGCCAAAGGCATTAGGGAATGGGGCAGGAAGGAATGGATATAGAACTCTCTGTGGAGAGTTAAGAGCAGTGACTCGGTTAAAGAGATGGACTTTCAGAAAACTTAAGGTGGAGAGAAAAGTTGAGACCAATCATTCTGGAGAATACAGCCAAAGAGGCTGCAAGCTCTGCCACTGATTTTGTTGGTAAGATGGAAGGAGGGGGCAGAACACCAGGGAATGATGGAGGGGAAAATGGGGGTGGCAGGGACTTAAAAGCTGTAGAAAATTGCAGAAATATGGGGAAATGAGACCATTGAGGAATCTGTAAGTGGCAACATGGATTTTAAATTTGATACATGGTGGACAGACATACCGAGGGAGTGCTACCTTTCGGGTGAGATGATAAACCCTCTCAGGTGGATATAAAAGATCTAAGAGCAGGGGAGTTCTCCAGTCTCTTGGCCAACATTTATTCCTCCTTTAGCTGTAAGAATTCAAGCCAAGAAGGTTAAAAGTCAGCCCAGGGAAAGAGGGTTGAGAGAATGTGGAACGTGCAGTCCCAGAAGGCTGTAGGTACAAAGTCAAATGAGGTGTTATACAAGGCAGGGAGGTAATTACTTGGGAAGTAATGGATATGGAGAGAAGGCAGGGAAGTGCAATGAAACAGACAGAGCTGTCAAAGCTAAGAAAATAGTGCAGCAGTCTTGATGAGCTGAATGAGCTACTCTTACACTTAAATCAGAGCACTAGGTCAGAGTAAACCACTGCAGCATGGCAAGGCAGCACAAGTTCAAGCTAGTGAAACACAAGTTACAGGGGAAATTCAGGACTTTCAGGAAAAGTTTCTTCACACAGATTTCTTCAATGATAGACTTCCCAGAAGAACAGTTGAGGCAATTAGGAGCTAGTTGTGATTGAGGGAGGGGCTGGGGAAACTAGGCTTTTCTCTGTAGATAAATTGGATGGTCTTTCTTTTCTCCATTTGCCTTGTGACATCCAATGACTCAAGGAAATGAGGAGAGCACATACAGAATATTATTCTGCCAAGACAAAACAATCCTGCTTTCCTGCTCAGTTCCTGGAACAGAACTTGGGAGTCATTTGTTGCTATAAAGCTACAAATGGAACCAGTTCATTGGAAGCAGTCTAGTTCTGAAAGAGCAGACTGAGTTGCATCTTGCGGTAATGTCCATTTCTGGACACCACACAGAGACTAAATGTAAAAGGCCTCCTGAAGAGCTTTATGCCTGGCGTTATGAAAATAGTTTCCATCATCACTTAATCCCCAGGGGAGAAAGTGGCACACACAAGTCTAACCCTGCTCTCTTCTAATGCCACACAAATACAATTCCAGCGGATACTGTTGAAACAGCACCAGAAATTGGAAGCCTTTCACAAACTCTCTGAGCTCAGTTGTCACTGCTTTACTTTCTTGTTGACCAAGTTCAGTTACAACTGTGAATCAAGCCGAGGACCTTTCTAGCCTGTAAGGTTCAGCTGCATACAGTGCTAAGCCATTGGATGAGACCATCAAGGGTAATGAGGTAAAGAGGGAGTGCTGACAGAGATGGCACCATATCTCTCAGTAATCTGCATTCGAGATTTAAGCAAGCTGATTGATCCTAGTGGGCAACTAAGAATTGACTTGCTGCTCGCCTATACTCATTCTCGCAGTGATCTGGTTATGGAGGACAAGTTATCATCTCTTCAGGTAACTGCAACTGGTATTCAAAGGCATGCTTCACAGGAAACCATCTGCTGCCTTGGTGCACTGGAGATAGCAGGAGGGCCATCAGTCCTCACAAGTAGTGTTTAATTTACGATAAAATGTAACATGTATATTGTCTACCACACACCAATTTCTTTTTCTTGGTTGGCTGAAATTTCATTCACAAAACAACAGAAAAACACAACTCAACAAGTTGGAAACAGCATTCAAAATGAGAAAAGCAGGGAACAAAAATGATTAAGGAGCAACTAAGAATATATCTTCTTTGGCCTCCTTATCTCGAGAGACAATGGGTAAGCGCCTGGAGGTGGTCAGTGGTGTGTGGAGCAGCACCTGGAGTGGCTATAAAGGCCAATTCTAGAGTGACAGGCTCTTCCACAGGCGCTGCAGAAAAATTTGTTTGTCGGGGCTGTTACACAGTTGCCTCTCCCCTTGCGCCTCTGTGTTTTTTCCTGCCAACTGCTAAGTCTCTTCGACTCGCCACACTTTAGCCCCGCCTTTATGGCTGCCCGCCAGCTCTGGCGAACACTGGCAACTGACTCCCACGACTTGTGATCAATGTCACAGGACTTCATGTCGCGTTTGCAGACGTCTTTAAAGCGGAGATATGGACGGCCGGTGGGTCTGATACCAGTGGCGAACTCGCTGTACAATGTGTCTTTGGGGATCCTGCCATCTTCCATGCGGCTCACATGACCAAGAATATATGAAAGCAATGAATTGTCATGTTTTTCAATAAAAGAAAAAGCAGTGCCAATGAGATTATCCTAAGCATTTTGTTTTAAAATCAGTTTACAGTGCTATACTGTGTATAGTTCTGATCGCCATATTATAAAAAAGATACAGGCACTGGAGAAGGTGGAAAAAAAGATGATACCAGATGATATCAGGAAAGAATGAACAGGCTGATTCACTTTTGTCTTCAAAAGAGAAGGCTGAGGGGTGACCTAATAGATGCCTTTAAAATTATGAAAGGTTCTGATAGAGTAGACACAGAGAGTGTTTCTCCACTTGTCGGAAAGAGCAGAATTAGAGGCCATCAGTATAAGATAGTCACCAAGAAATCAAATAGGGAATTCAGAAGAAACTTCTTTAACCAGAGAGTGGCGAGAATGTGGAACACGCTACCACTGAGAGTAGTTGAGGCAAATAGTATAGATGCATTTAATGGGAAGCTAGATAAGTAAATGAGGGAGAAGGGAATAGAGGGTTAAATGAGGAGGCTCAAGCGGAGCATAAATGTCAGCATGAACTGCTTGGGTCAAATGTTCTGTTTCTGTGCTACTTATTCTATGTTATTCTATATAATTTAGTTGCCATCTAAAGCTGTTTAACAGGGAGCTATAACCTGCTTTAAGTACTTTGCTTTATGTAATACAGGTTATACATCTTAGATTCTTTACCGGTTTTAGAGCTGGCAGTGATGGTATAGACTCAATTAAACCACTTCTATGTCTAATTGTGTGAAATAGAACAATGCACCTGCAATGACATAACCTCTAATCCACAGTGAACAGCACACATCTCGCAAAATATAATGATGCATCAGCTCAGGAGAATTTTTTTAAAATGTCTGGTATGGAACGAGAGAATCACAAAGGTGACATCAGAGTGACACAACGTATCCCTTCAAGCGACAAAGTCAAAGCTGACCCTCTGCAGCCAGTGTGCAGGGTATAACGAGTAGGGAAGATTATAATACTAGCTCATAATAGTGACTGGTGGAAACTTCAGTGCGTATTGAATAACAGCTAAAGTCAAACATGAAAGGAATTTAAAGTAAATATTCACTGTGGCTTATGATGCAGAAACTAAAAGGTAACGAGAGGACCATAGAACTCAGCCCAAAAGTGGGGTTTATATGGTATGGGAGGGAAGATCATCACATAAACACATCATTATATCAAAAAAAGGGCATTCTCTGATCATTCCTTCATGGACACTTGGGACACACACTTGTACGTGAAGGGCAACAATCTGATCGCTAACCAGCTGATTTTAGATTTGCACCTTTAAACTTGGGTGACGGTGGAAAAGGATAAAGCATCTCGTCTTCTGAAATGTGGTCAAGGATCACATTTTACTGCAATAATTTTGCTTTGAAGGGTCTGAGACATGTCCTTTTCTTTAGGAAAAGTGAAAAAGTAACAGTGATTCCCAGCTGTGTAAAGAATGTCCATTTGCAATGCATCATTAACTTGGCTTTATTTCCAACTTGAACAGCATCTCTAAAAGGCATTGTTCCCAGCGATTCCAAAACAGAGCCTGGTACATCCTAATCCCTTTGTGTCCTTCCCTCCTACCACTTTAGTGATTAAATTAAACCAAGAAAAATAGATGAAACTATGAACAGAACAGAGAGCGAAACAGCTGTGCTTTGTGTGGACTCCCCTTCCCACTTGCACCTTTGATACTAGCAAAGGATAAGCTAACATCATTGGTTTAATCTACAAGAACCAAAGAGTTCTATACTAAAAAGAGCATCGTGTTTTGTAACAGCTAATGAAGAGCCACCTGTTATCAGTATGGATCATCAGGAAGGCAAAGGGCATGAAGCATGACACTTCTTTCATTGGCATCACTCCTCAGCCCCCATCCTCAAGGCCTTTATTGCACTTTACTGGCTTGTTGTTGCTTTTTTCTTATCTTTCCAATTAATCACCAAACTTGGTGGCCTAATGCAGTCAAGTCAAAGATGTACATGTTCACTTTAGAAAGTGATGGGAGTTAAACTAAGCAATGCCAAGTGACACCAAGGTCTTTCTTCTCAATCCTGAAAGCTGCATCTATAACAAAGATTTCAAATGAACGCAGATTAGGTTACAAGTGTTAAGTGTAAGAAGGTATCCTGTAATCATAATCTTTTTCTTAACGCATGTAATTTGTGCAGCGCATTTTGTAGCTTGCTTTTATGCACGGTCTCCCAAACACACATCTGTCAGTAAGGAAATTACATAGTTTCAACCAGTGAAAATGTCAAAAGAGTCCAAAATCCCTAAAACAACAATCTGAATGTAAGGGATAGGCTGGTGTGTTTGTAGGAACTGTCTGAATGCAACACTGCAGATTTTGCAGCCACCGGCCCACATTCACCACTGATAGCTCCTTGCTCCAGCAGTGTTTCGGGCCTCCTTTCACAGCGCTTGCCTGTGGCGACACCATCTCACTGTGACCAGATCATTTTTTTCTGGTATCTCCTTTGCACACGTGCAATCTTAACATCTGCACTGAAGGGATGCTATTTAATGAATCGTGTGGAGGGTTCATCTGTCCCTGGAGTGGCCGCATGAATTTGGCAGGGAGCGTTAGTAGGTGTGTCTCAACACTTATCGTGGTGAGCTGCAATCCTTCCAAGGCCCTCAGCATCAGCTGAAGTCCCTCAGAGAACCACTGTTCCCATTAAAGGTGAGGAGGAACTCAAGGCAGCCAGAGGGAAAAGGAGGGAGAGGCGTGGGAAACAGTTCCCAGTTGAGTAACAAGAACTACTATGCACTCACAGAAACACCCAAACCTATTGAAAGTAAATTCAACTTTTAAAAATATTTTAATCACAGGGGCAGCTGAATTGCACTGAATACTTTGCCAGTGAAATTCTGCATCCTGAAACAAAGGTGAATTCGGTAGAGCTGATCCCCAGGTATCAGGTTACCAGTGATGGGCTCGGATCCAGTCCCAAGGAAGCAAAGATGCAGCTCCATGGATTGGCACTTCTAATCAGGAACATTTGTCTTGCAATATGAATTGCAGAAATGTGATATTCCTCATATCTTATCAAAGGTATTTGTGGCTTATAAAAAACAAAACAATTCAGATAAAATCAAAACACTGCAGATGTTGGAAATCTGAAATAAAAGTGCTGAAAATACTCAGCAGGTCTGGCAGCATCTGTGGAGAGAGAAGCAGAGTTAACGTTTCAGGTCAGTGACCTTTCATCAGAACTGGTAAAAATTAGAAAGGAATTAGGTTTTAAGCAAGTAGTTAGTTAGATCTTAGAGTAGATTAAAGGTTTGGCACAACAACGTGGGCCGAAGGACCTGTACTGTGCTGTACTGTTCTATGTTCAAGTGAAGGTTGCGGGGGTGGGGTGGGGACTTTGTGGGGAAGGTGTGTGACAGGGTACAGGATAGGAGCGATTAAATAACAAAGATGTCATGGGATAAAGGCATAGAGTGTGTGATGGCAGAGTAATGAGCAGCTCAGTCCAAAATCACAAACATGAAAATAAAATAAAAATAAACTAAACTAAATTTAAAAAAACAGAAAAATATTTTAAAAGGCTAGACATGCTCTGAAATTATTGAATTCAATGTTGAGTCCAGAAGGCTGGAGAGTGCCTAATCAAAAGATGAGGTGCTGCTCGTCGAGCTTGCGTTGATGTTCACTGGAACACTGCAATCTTGGCGGTCGGTTCGAAGTAGAGAGTGCCTCTATGAAGGGGTGGGGGAAGTTAGTGCCTTTGTGATGGGAAATTTACTATTCAGGTAGCTTCTAGTGATGGGCTGGTTAACTTGTTGAACATGAACAGCCAACTGTCACTTTTTGTCTAATCTTTTGAGATTAAAAATCCATTAATTGTGAAATAAGGAGTGCTTAATATAAACCAGAGTGCAACATTATGTAAACTAAATAATAATAATATTCTCAGACTGCAATCAGGAGGCTCCCCTTAGAAATGTATGCAGCAGTGAGCGTGATGAAGAGGGGCAGCATTTGAATGGATCCTATCTTCTCTGTTTTACAGCACTGATTTGTAACACATTCCACAATGGCTCCTGACTGTTTTTGCAAGATGTGAATTCAGAACACAAATTCCAGTACGCGATGACATTTTTGCGTGCATGCGCGAATTAAATCCTGGCAAGAATGTAGGCTGCGTACACGCAGCACCTTACTGACAGCAAGAGACCATTCTGCGCATGTGCGCAGATGGGTGCGCTCTGATGACTGTAAGGGCGCCTGATGCATTGTCAGGAGCCACTTTGTTTTCAAAATGTCATAAGTACAAAAATTACAAGAGGTCATCACCCCTGCCACGCAGGCGGTGTGTATTGGGCCAGGCTCCAGATCACAACAGGAACCATCATAATCAGTTAAAGACATAGATCTTTTTGCCTGCTTAATAAAGGACTTTGTTAAAGCAGATTTATACTCGGCACTGCTCAATCCAAAAATTTCTCAGTATGGCTATTGGATCAATCACCATTACCAGGTAATTTGTTGTCCAAAGACACTGGATGCGACTGCAACAAATCAGCATACTATTTCTGGTGAGTCTGATGTAATGGTGGTACTCAATTCAGAAAAGCACATTATCCCTTATAAATTAATCCTTTTAGTGACAAACAGGAAAACTAAAAGCATGGGAGACTTACGGGACTAGTCATGACTATTGCCAACACCTTTATTTTTTATTTATTTAAATTTTGTTTCGTGATACAGCACTGAAATAGGCCCTTCGGCCCACCGAGTCTGTGCCGACCAACAATCACCCATTTTATACTAACCCTACAGTAATCCCATCTTCCCTATCACCTACCTACACTAGGGGCAATTTACAACGTCCAATTTACCTATCACCTGCAAGTCTTTGGCTGAGGGAGGAAACCGGAGCACCCGGCGAAAACCCACGCAGACACAGGGAGAACTTGCAAACTCCGCACAGGCAGTACCCAGAACCGAACCCGGGTCCCTGGAGCTGTGAGGCTGCGGTGCGAACCACTGCGCCACTGTGCCGCCCAAACCTGTTCAGTTAAATTTGATAATCCAGTCTAGGGCAATACTTTAAGACGTGACTGGGGGTGAGGGAGATTGTTTTACTCTAAAGTACCCCTCCCAGAAAGACTTGAAAACATTCACAATATTTCCTACCTGAGAGGGGACACTTAAGTTGGTACAAATGCATTCTCAAGGACACCTGCCCAATAAGGAGCTTTTAAGTCCTGAACCCAGCTCAGTGGCATCCAGCAGGAGATTATCTCATCGTGTCATTTAAGCTCATCATTCCACCTGTCAAGTCTGCTCTCTCTGAGGTGAGTTTTACACAAGAAAAAAATACCTGTTCTCAGGAAGGAGTATTCAGAATGATAGGTGTGTCTTTTTGAATTGGAGAAGGGATAATTTAAATAAAAATACTTTGCACAGGAACAGTTCTGTTTCTGTTTTTTTTTGTTTTCTCTCATTGTTTGGAAGTAGGGACTTGTGTCACAATCCTTGGCATCATATCGCAAAACGACTGACAATTCTTCAACGTGGCCAGTTTTCCATGTAAGTTTGGCAGTGACGCCAGAAGACTATTCTACCATGGGGAGAACTACCCTTTGCTCGGCTGAGATCCACAAATGTTCATTTTTCCACAAGGGTTACTGGATAGACATCTGGAGGAAGCAACCATGACTGATTGATATCCCTTTCCTAGCCATAAGCCAGATGCAACTGCAGCTGCAGCAAAGACCACCTCAGTCTACAAAGACCAAGGGAAATGACCAAATGTTACATTAAAGAAAAAATTGAAGCTCCCAAGTTCATAATTTGTTAACTTCCCATTTGTTCAGATAATTTGAAATTACCATCTAGAACACAGCCGTCTGCTCAACTGGAACTCCTGCCATTAAGCGAAATCCTTGCCCCTCTACACTGTGGCTACAGTGAGCATTGCAACACCTCGCTAAGTTTACTTTGATAGAACTTCTACCATTAAGAAGGACAAGAGCAGCAAGATCATAAGGACATCACTTCTAAATTCCCCTCACAAGTCACACATCTCCAGACTTGGATGAGTTCTGCTGTTCCATTGTCATTGCTGGAATTCACTACACAACACCATCATGTAAACACCAGCAAAACAAAGGCTGCAGCCTTTGAAGGAGAAGACCCTACAATATTCTCCCAGGGTAATGAGGGATGGGCCATAAAAGTTTGGCTTTGCCAATGCCACCCATGTCCAGAGAACAAATTAAATAAATGCAGCAAGCAATTTGCACCCAATGATACCACAAATAACAAGTGAATGAGTGACACAATCATCTGTTTTTGTTGGTGGTTGGTAAAGGAATATTGGCCAGGACACCAGGAGAGCTCCCTTCTCTTCTCTAATGGTGCAACATGATCATTTACATCCTCCCAAGCACAGAGATGATGCCTTTTGTAGAGTTAACAACTGTACCATCAGATTGCAAAAGGAATAAAAAGGATTTGCGTAAGAGAGACAACTTTTGTCAAAAAGAGCAACTGCTGTAGGGACAGGAAGATAGGAGCTGAAATTTTTCAATAAAGTTGTGTTTATGAGCAGAGATAAAGTAGGCTCAGAGTGCTCCAAACTGATCAAAATCTCCACACTTTATGTGCAAAATTTATTTTTAAATGAAAACAGGAGAAAGGCAAGCATGATTGAACCAGAAACACCAGGTGGAAGAGGAAGAGTAACAGTGGGGACTTAAACCTTTGAAGCCAACTTGAATTAGTTACTTCACTGATACAGATAGAAGGATTCAAACAGTTAAAGTACGTTTGAATGACGTTAAAGCAGCAACAAATTCTCAAAGACTGGTTGATTGATTAACATATTCACCAAACGAGATAGGACTGCTTTACAGAACGTGAATGGTATTCTGCAAGAGACGGATACGAGACATTTCTTCCAAATGAGAAAGCTATCCCTCCAGTAGACTAATGCCAGATAGCTGACACACTAAGAGACGTAAATGCCAGGAAAATTGAAATTCTGTGTACAACCGTGAAGTTCTGCAGTGCACTTCAAGTTTGATGCAGGAAGAAGGAAGACTTAAGTCTGACTATCCACGTAAGCAGAAGAACAATAGCTGCAGTGCTAGCTCAGAAAAGCATCATGCTACTTCAATGACTGGAAGATAGATTACTTTTCATGACAGAAAATAAATGCCATATGTTACTGCTGGATGCGAGAGCTGTTGGGCCAGATTCAAGTCAAGAAGTCACAAGCCAAGAGAATGAGTCCAATTGGTGGCTGTAAGAAAATGGTATTTTCATAAAACCCATTATAAGGGCAATAACCACATAAACAAATGCTTAATTATCAGAACATTGGTGGAAAGCCTGAGACAAGTAGATCTGGGTAGAACTGCCTAATGGTTATGGTACTGGGCCAGTAATTCAAAGGTCATGAGTTCAAATCCCACCACGGAAAGTTGCGAAACTGAATTCAATAATTCAAACAATTCAATAATTGTAGGTGAGCTGAAAGCTGTCAGGTTGTCGTAAAAATTCAACTAATGTAAACTACCACCCCGACCTGATCTGGCCTACATGTGACTCCAGTTCCACATTATGTCCCTGACTCAATGCCCTCAATTATGGGCAAAAAATGCTGCCTTGGCAATATTGGACAGATCCCAAGAACAAATAAAAAGAAATGGTTCTTTATTAAGTTACAATGTCCCTGAAGATGCAAAAGGACATCAGAGACCATGCAAGTTACTGATTTAATGGAAAGTATCAGAAGCTGAATCTCTTCCACCATATGCTGTAATGAGATTCAGCAAAAGAATGGCAAGTTGCAATTGTGGTAATGAGAATCCAAGATGTAAGCTGTTGACAATCAATAGCTAAACTACTGGAGACTGAGAGCAACGCAGACACTAGGTGAACATTGACAATGACAAATAATAATGCCGATTTCAAAGCTGAAAACAACACAATACTGGAACTGGAACAATCGATGACAGGTCGCTACCATGACAGGGACCTTAATGTCAATAGATGCAGGTAGATGGTCTTTTACAAAGAGTTTGACAAGAGAGAGCACATAATCCAACTAGAGGAAGAGGCGTTGGTGTGTCCTCCTGAGTGGAAAGAATTAAACTGAATCACCTTCCGAACTGAAAAAGAGAGAATATACAGAATCTTAGGTAAGAAGAGAAATATTTAACTCATGATCAAGCTTGAAAATTCTGGGGGAAAAGATATATCCTAGCTCACTCAGAACAAATTTGAGTCTCGAAACGAGACAAAAAAAAAGGGAATTCTCAAAATAAGTATTCCAGCCAATTGGCAGAGGCAGGAGACAAATACTGAATGTCATCCTTGCAGATGTAGATTATCTTGGGATGGCAGTTACTATGTGAGGTTTTTAGAAAATTTTCACACTTGTAGATAAAGGACTCACAATTAAGTATCTGTATTGTTGTCCACAAAGTCTGCATTTGTCGTAAGCTCTTAATGTTGAAATGATCTCACAAAGGCAGTAAATTTTTACTGTTGTAAAAACTTTGAAAAACAGCTCATTAACAATGGGTAACTAGCTGAAAACAAATAATGTGCTTATTAGACTTTGTGGGCTGGATTTTACGTCAGGCGGATGGGAGCTGTCTATCGACGTAAAAGTCAGTGGCGAACCCACTTCCAACTGGCCCGGGGATCCGACCTGCACTTTACGGGTCCCCGGGCTTTAAACGTTCCGAGGCGGGATCTCCACCCGCTTGAGGGAGGAAGCCCTGCCGCACTGAGCTGCCGGCAGCTCTTAGTCCCAGCAGTGCCACCGGTAGCGGTGGCCACTTCTGGGACTGCAGCCCAGCCAAGGACATGGAGCCAGGACTACAGGTAAGTTTGGTTTGCCTCGCCGAGCTAATCGGTCAGGCCCTGATGGGGTAAGGATGGTCGTGTGGGGGAAGGGTGGGGGCTTCTAGGGTACTGGGGGTGGTTGGGGAACCGGGGGTGGCCCTCAATCGGGCACCCTGTTCCTATTTGTCTAGGCACCAACACCCCCCACCCCACCCAGTGCACTGAGAGGCCGCCGGATTTCACTGGGTGGCCTTTCACGTCTCCTGGACACCTACTTGCCATGGGTAAAATCCCCATGGAGGCGGGTGAAGGCCCTCAAGTGGCCGTTAAGTGTCCACTTAAGGGCCTTGATTGGGCTGGAGCGGGCGGCCCGTTTCTCGCAACCCGGCCTGCATAAAGTGGGGGGAGTCGGGAAGGCCTTCCGGTGCCTCCCGTTCAAATTTACGCCACCTGCCAACCCCACCCCCCCCCCTCGCCATGAAGAGGCTCGCTGGGGTGGCGTATATTCCGGCCTCTATTTCATAAAGTCTCACGGGGTGTCGAATTTTATTAGCTACAAAAAGAATGTTCTCAATAGTACAGCACAAATAAAAATTATCAACTTAAATTGCTTTAGTGGAACATTAAATTGCAACTGGTAAATTGTCATGTGAGATGCTGAATTATTATAGCAAATAGTTCGCCATTATCTCCAGCATAAAGCAACACACTGAGTACATCAAAATACATAACAGTGAAGGTCTAACATGTAGACTCATAATGGCACAGAAAGAAGCCATTCGGCCCATCGTGTCCATGCCAGCTCTCTGTACAGCAATCCAATCAGTCCCATTCCCTTGCTCTATCCCCATAGCCCTGCAAGTTTATTTCTCTCAAGCGTCCATCCAATTTCCTTTTGAAATAATTCTTTGCCTCCGCTTCCACCCTCATAGGCAGTGCGTTCCAGGTCATTACCATTCATTGTGTAAAAAAGTTCTTACACACATTCCCCCTGCATCTCTTAGCCAAGCCTTAAATCTGTGTCCCCTAATCCTTGTACCATCAGCTAATGGCGATAGTTTTTCTTTGTCTACCTTATCTGAACCTGTCATATCTTTTACACCTCTATCAAATCTCCCCTCAATCTCCTTCACTCAGAAGAGAACAACCCCAGCTTCTCCAACCTAACTTTGTCGCTAAAATTCCCATCCCTGGAACCATTCTAGTAAATTTCCTCTGCACCTCTCAAGGACCCTCACATTCTTCCTGAAGTGTAGTGACCGGAACTGGATTCAATACTCTAATTGTGGCCTAACCAGAGCTTCATAAAGGTTCAGCATAATCCCCCTGTTTTTGTACTCAACACGACAATTTATGAAGGCCAAGGTCTCATATGCTTTGCTAAATATTCTCTCAATATGTCCTGCCACCTGTTCTATGCACATGAACCTTCAGTCCCTCTGTCTGAGTGCACTCTTCATAAACAGAGCACATCTCTTTCAAAAGGAATTGAATGACTCACCCATGCTGAATGGACAACAACTAATGCCAGCACTCAGCAGACTTTGCTATTTTGAGTTTTGGCCCTAGTTCGAGAAATTGAATCAAGTTTTTATCAAAGTTAATATCTTGCTTACACTACAGGAAATGTCACAACACCAAATTTTTCACCATATTAAGAATTTTCAAGTTCACAGTTTTAAGCATTTGGAGAGGATCAAAAACCTTTACATTATATAAAAAAACTACTTTTAAAATTACATTTATTTCAGGATATTTGAGATTCATCACAAGCTGTCGATCGTGGTGCTGCATGCGAGCTGAAATTGAAGGCTTTTATCACATTCTGCCCTAACTGTGAAGTATCACAAGTTACTGGAAACACTGCAGGAGGCAACCTGAATGTATTGCACAAAGAATATTTTCAGAACTCATATACAATGTATCCTCCAATTTCTTTTTTGTAGCACACGGCCTTTCATTTAAATGCACAGGTGCCGACTTGCTTTCAAGTTGCTGCACAGTCACGTAGCTTAAAGGGAACATTATTCATATATACAAGATTTCAGAGTTACAAGATGCCTAGCTGCCACTCTGGTTGCAGTGATTTAATGCTGCATAGTTTGTTTTAAAAAAAATAAAACTTACACTTCAGTGTCCAAAAGGAACAATTTTTTTTGTAAATATCTGGCACATCAAATAACAAGAAAATTTGACAACAGACCCTCCCCAATCATCACATAGGGTCAAATCAAACTCATCCATCAAGCATGCTATGTCACATGCAAGCTTCGGAGCACCCCAACGCCTCACGATGGATAATTACTGCAAAAGATGTAACCCAAGTGACAGGTTCGTGCACAATTCATGGTCCTGGCCTTGGTCCCGCATCTGAACATTTTGTGAAGGGATTAGGAATACCACAAATATCCTGATCAGCACCGCCTTCCCCTTGGGTCTAGAAATGTGAAGCAAGGACAAGTATAAGATACTGCATTCCTCCACCCATCCCACGAGAACTATGTGGAGTAAGCACCTGCAGAGCACGATCCCAGACAGCACGTGATGTATGACGTCTGTTGAAAAATGACATCCTGTGGACCCCCCACTCCCTGGAAGCAATGTAAGTCTTCTCTCACAAACCGAGTACAGCCCTGTAGAAGGGTGGACAGGCTGATGCCAATAAAAGTGCATCCCCATTGGTCTCCAGCAGTATGGAAAGACACCCCTAAAAATGATGCAATAACTCCCAACCATTCCTGCAGGTTTACTCCTCCCAAGACATGTTCTCCCTAACTCTGGAGTACTACTGCACAAATGTGTCCTCCTGTAAATGCTGTGTTGAGAATATATATCACTACATCAGTGCAAAGTTCAATGCAAAGTCAATTTAAATGGAAACATTCTTTGACCAGGACCAATTATTATTTAAATATTTATAAGCTTTGTATTTCCTTTGTGGGTAAACTCTTAAAATTTGAGATAAAATTAGTAAGCATTTAGAAACACATGGACTAATCAAGGAGAGGAACATTAGCAAGTCATGCTTGACAAATCTGAGATGTTTTTGAAGAAGAACCTGACTGGATACTGAGAATGCAGCTTACGAGCCTCTATGTGGATATTGAGGAGATGTTTGATAAACTGCTTAACAAGAGACTAGTTAGATGAATTCAGGTGTCTGGTATGCAGCAGCACAGATATAAATTTGGTTGATGGACAGGAAACAAATGGTTAGGTAAATGGGCGTTTGAACTGTGACAGACCTCAGAAAGACACAGACGGGTTGGTGGAACGGCAGATGCAATTTAATGAGTTAATATATCTTGATAAGAAAAACAAATACTGGGTGTTTACACTTAACAGAAATACACTGAAGGGTGTGAATGAACAGAGAGACCGAAGGTTTAAATCATAATTTCACCAAGGTGTGACTAGGGGTAGACAAAGCCATAAAAGGCCAAAATAATTTAGGGTTTTATAAACAGTGGTGTACAGTACAAAAGCAAAGAAACAATATATTTATAGAAATCAGTGCTTAGGCCACAGATAGTGACTGTAAACAGTTATGGGCGCAATATTATAGAAAGAACATTAAATCTATAGTGTACATTCACCAAGATGATGCCAGATATGGGAATCTATAGTCATGAGGAGAGACTCGAGATACTGGGTCTATTCCCACTGGAGCAGAGAAGGCAGAGAGGAAATTTACTTAAGGTTTTTTTTTACAGATAGAAGAATTTTGATATAATTAATAGAGAAAGACTCTGGTGAGGAGTTAGTAATGAGAGAGCATCAATTTGAAATTATCATGGTGTGAGGAGAGGGAACATCTGTTGCACGGAGGATTGCTGAAGCACAACGTGCATTATCACAGGAAGGAGCTGCAGCAGAGACCATTGTGTCTTTTAGGAGATTAGTAGATAAATATTTGAACAGAGGAAGATGCAGGGCTATGCGGAGAGCATGGAGCTAAGGCATTTGATTTTGATTGTTCCAAAAAGCCATCACATACACAATAGGCTGAATGGCTTCCTTCTGTATTGTAAACCTCAAGCAGTGATTTGTAATCTGTTTTTTATTGATTGGCTTCTTGATATAAAATGTTTTAATGAAAATGCATTTGAAACAAAACACAGCAGAAATAATATTTGGAAGTATCAATTTATAGAGATCCATTTTGAGATCACAGCAGGTTCATATGGTTTATATTCTTTAGTGACATCTACAATCAACCAGCATCAGGGCCCGATTCTTCAGGAAATCTTTATCATACATCGGAGCATATTTAATGTAAGTGAATTCACTGAAGTTAAACAAAGCAGAGCAGAGATTTTAAGCCAGGTTGAAGAGTTATCAACTTTCACCGGCATATACCAGCACAAAAGGTTTGAACAACATGCCTCCAAAGAGATGGTTTTATTTAGTGCTGATTAAAATGTATTTCAAAAGTTTTCTTTTTTTAAAGAAAAAACCTTCTTCGCTCTCCCTTTCCCTTCCTCAGCTCAGGGATATTGTCACCAGAATAGTGTGAATCATCAATCAATACTCCCCTGATGGCTGAATGAATGAACGAAGACATTGCCAAACCAAGCCAGAAGCTCTCAGGTTGATTCCTAGTTCGTGCTGAGTTAGCTAGTCTCTGTCAGGGAAGAAGTGAGGCTAGTTCAATTGGCTCAGTGGTCCGGGATTATGGAGATGAATAATCAATGAGGATTCCTACTTTGGACTGCCAATCAGTGGCTTCTGATGGAAAGTGTACTTGTGAGGATGAAAGCCGCATTGGGCTTAGTTGTGATCAGCTACACAGTCAAATAGCCTGGCAGCATTCCCTGTTGCAGTGTGTGAATAAAGAATGGCCACTTGGACAATCGCCTGGAGGGGTCTAGCATCGTGGAATGGCACCCCAAGCACAGTTCAGCATCTTGGAAGGGTGAATTGGAAACAGGAAGCAGACAGTGGATGGTAAGATATGACAGTAATTCAAATAGTTACGCTCAATAAACTGTGAGAATGGAGCTCAGGCACTTTATAACGCAACAGAACCCTAAGAATAAATCACTATTGCACAGTGCATTCATTGCCACTAAGTAATCAATCTCTATTCTGCTGTATTTAAGTAAAACAATGTTGTTTTATTCTTTATGTGGTAACTATGTGCTTTGTTAAAACTTGAGTTCATCCAAAACTCTGCTTCCTATATTCTAACTCACACCAAGTCCTGTTCACCTATCACCCTTGTGCTTGCTGACCTACATTGGTCCCGGTCAAACAACACCTGATTTTAAAATTCTCATCCTTGTTTTCAAATCACTCCACGGCCTCATCCTTCCCAGTCTCTGTTGTCCCCTTCAACCCTACAACCCTCTGAGGTAACTATGCTCCTTCAATTCTGGTTGCTTGTGTGATCCCGATTTGAATCACTCCATCATTTGCGGCTGTGTCTTCAAATTTTGTTTAATAATGCTCTTGGGATATTCTACTATGATAAAAGTGCTATATAAATGCAAGTTGCTGATCTCAGAAGAATCACCAGCAGCAGCAGCAGTGCACGCAGCCCTGGGTGGAAACTGAGGCAGCGACGGAGAAGTTAAAGCGGGTTAGAGCCTCCAGTAAAATCACCAACAAAAGAAACATAGAGTCATTGAGTCATTTATGGCACAGGGGGCGGCATTCGGCCCATCGAATCCATACCAGCTCTTCATGGAGTTATGCAGTCAGTCCCACTCCCTAGCTCGATCCCCATAGCCCTGCAAATCTATTTCTCTCAAGTGGTCATCCAATTTCCTCTTGAAGTCAGTCATGGATTGTCCCCTCTTCCACCACCCTTGTCAGGTAGTTCCAGATCATTACCACTCATGGCGTAAAAAAGTGCTTCCTCATATTCCCCCTGAATCTTTTGCCCAAAACTGTGTCCACTGGTCCTTGTACTGTTTGTTAACAGGAACACTTTTTCCTTCTCTAACTTATCTAAATTTGTCATAATCTACTACACTTCTATTAAATCTCCCCTCAATCTCCTTCGTTCTAAGGAGAATAAACTCAGCTTTTCCAACCTAACTTTGTAACTAAAATCGTCCATCCCTGGAATCATTCTGGCTACTCTCTTCTGTACCCTCTCTGGGACTCTCATATCCTTCCTGAAATGTGGGGACCAGAACTGGATGCAATACTTCAGTTTTTCTTTTATTCGTTCATGGGATGTTGCCATTGCTGGCCAGGCTAGCATTTATTGCCCATCCCGAATTGCCCTTGAGAAGGTGGTGGTGAGCTGCCTACTTGAACTGCTGCAGTCCATGTGGGGTAGGTATACCCACAGTGCTGTTAGGAAGGCAGTTCCAGAATTTTGACCCAGCGACAGTGAAGGAATGGCGATATAGTTCCAAGTCAGGATGGTGTGTGGCTTGGAGGGGAACTTTCAGGTGATGTTCCCATGCATCTGCTGCCCTTGTCCTTCTAGCTGGTTGAGGTCGTGGGTTTGGAAGGTGCTGTCGAAGCCGCCTTGGTGAGTTGCTGCAGTGCATCTTGTCGATGATACACACTGCTGCCACTGTGCATCGGTGGTGGAGGCAGTGAATGTTTGTGGATGGGGTGCCAATCAAGCGGCTGCTTTGACCTGGATGGTATCAAGCTTCTTGGGTGTTGTTGGAGCTGCACCCATCCAGGCAAGTGGACAGTATCCCATCACACTCCTGGCTTGTGCCTTGTAGATGGCAGGCTTTGGGGAGTCAGGAGGTGAGTTACTCACCAGAGGATTTCTAGCCTCACATGTTCTTGTAGCCACATATTTATATGGCTACTCCAGTTCAGTGTCTGGTCAATGGAAACGCCTAGGATGTTGATAGTGGGGGATTCAGCAATCGGAATGCCGTTGAATGTCAAGGGGAGATGGTTAGATTCTCTCTTGTTGGGGATGGTCATTGCCTGGCACTTGTGTGACATAAATGTTACTTGCCACTTTTCAGCCCAAGCCTGGATATTGTCAGGTCTTGCTGCATTTCTACACAGACTGCTTCAGTATCTGAGGAGTCGTGAATGGTGCTGAACATTCTGCAATCATCAGCGAACATCCCCACTTCTGACCTTATGATTGAAGGAAGGTCATTGAAGCAGCTGAAGATGGTTGGGCCTAGGACACTACCCTGGAGAACACCTGCAGCGATGTCCTGGGAGCTAATATGATTGACCTCCAAAAACCACAACCATCTTCCTTTGTGAAAGGTGTGACTCCAACTGGCGCAGTGTTTTTTCCCTGATTTCCATTGACTCCAGTTTTGCTAGGGCTCCTTGATGCCATACTCGGTCAAATGCTGCCTTGATGTTAAGGGCAGTCACCCTCACTTCACTTCTTGAGTTCAGCTCTTCCGACCATGTTTGAACCAAGGTTATAATGAGCTCAGGAGCGAATTGGCTCTGGCGGAACTCAAATTGAGCGTCACTGAGCAGGTTATTGCTATGCAAGTGCCGCTTGATAGCACTGTCAACGACAACTTCCATCACTTTACTGATGATCATGAGGAGGAGACTGATGGGGTGGTAATTGGCTGGGGTGGATTTGTCCTTTATTTTGTGTACAAGACATATGTGGGCAATTTTCCACATTGCCAGGTAGATGCCACTGTTATAGCTGCACTGGAACAGCTTGGCTAGGAGCGCGGCAATTTCGGCCTAACCAGAGTTTTAGAAAGGTTCAGCATAACTTCCCTACTTTAGTACTCTATTTATGAAGCCTAAGATCCCATATGCTTTACTAACCACTCTCTCAATATGTCCTGCCACCTTCAAAGATCTTTGCACATACACCTCAGGTCCCTCTGCTCCTGTAAAGTCTTTAGAACTGTGCCATTAAAACAGCGACAGTGACATCACAACCAGGGAAGGAGATGACTGCTGAATGTGTTTCCAGTTAATAATCTAGAAAGTAAAGGCATGACTGGGATCCTCAACCCTGTGGAATGCCATCTGGGAATTCCTGGTGGTGAGGGAACCAACAAGAGGGGAAAACATACTTGACCTCGTCCTCACCAATCTGCCTGCCGCAGATGCATCTGTCCATGACAGTATTGGTAGGAGTGACCACCGCACAGTCCTTGTGGAGACGAAGCCCTGCCTTCACACTGAGGGTACCCTCCTTCGTGTTGTGTGGCACTACCACCGTGCTAAATGGGATAAATTTCGAACAGATCGAGCAATGCAAAACTGGGCATCAATGAGGCGCTGTGGGCCATCATCAGCAGCAGAACTGTACTCAACCACAATCTGTAACCTCATGGCCCAGCATATCCCCCACCCTACCATTACCATCAAGCCAGGAGACCAACCCTGGTTCAATGAAGAGTGCAGGAGGGCATGCCAGGAGCAGCACCAGGCATACCTCAAAATGAGGTGTCAACCTGCTGAAGCTACAACACAGGACTATCTGCGTGCCAAACTGTGTAAGCAGCATGTGGTAGACAGAGCTAAGCGATCCCATAACCAACGGATCAGGTCTAAGCTCTGCAGTCCTGCCACATCCAGCCGTGAATGGTGGTGGACATTTAAACAACTAACTGGAGGATGTGGCTCCACAAATATCCCCATCCTCAATGATAGGGGAGCCCAGCACATCAGTGCAGAAGATAAGGCTGAAGTACTTGCAACAATCTTCAGCCAGAAGTGCCGAGTTGATGATCCATCTCGGCCTCCTCCTGAAGTCCCCAACAGCACAGATGCCAGACTTCAGCCAATTCGATTCACTCTGTGTGATATCAAGAAACGACTGAAGGCACTGGATACTGTAAAGGCTATGGGGCCTTACAATATTGCGGCAATAGTACTGAAGACCTGTGGTCCAGAACTTGCCGCGCCCCAAGCCAAGCTGTTCCAGTACAAGTACAACACTGGCATCTACCCTGCAATGTGGAAAATTGCCCAGGTCACTCCATAGTCGCCTCACAGAGACCAAAACAACACGGAAGGCAGCAGTTACGGGTTATAAGTCCAGCTCAATTGGCGTAGAGATTGGGTGCCACGGGTTGCCTTTGTCAGTGGGAGAGGTCATTGCATCTCACTGGACAGCTACCGCCCGCCTCAAACCGAGCTGCCCCCGGTCATAAGGTTCTGTCTCGCCACAGTCCACCTGCTTCAATGGATGCTTGGAGCTCAGGGTCACTGCCTGAAAAATGGACGACAACACTGCACCAAACAGCACGACAAAAAAAGGAAAGAAGCCCTTCGTTTTGCAAGTTGGAATGTCAGAACCGTGCCTGTCGGAAGACCTTACACAAAGCAACAATTCTCGGAAGACCGCCATCATTAACAACGAGCTCAGTAGTCTCAACTTGGAGATTGCAGCGCTTCAGGAGACAAGTCTCCCTGCGAGCGGATCTCTAAGAGAGCAAGACAACACCTTCTTCTGGCAGGGTAGGGATCCTGAAGAACCAAGACAGCATGGAGTGGGCTTCGCCATCAGAAACTCTTTGCTCAGCATGATAGAGCCTCCCTCAAATGGCTCGGAATGCATTCTGTCCATCCGACTGCTCACTGCCTCTGGTCCAGTACACCTACTCAGCATCTATGCTCCAACACACTGCTCCCCACTTGAAGCTAAAGACCAGTTCTACGAGGAACTCCATAACATCATTAGCAGCATCCCCAACACCGAACACCAGTTCCTGCTGGGGGACTTTAATGCCAGGGTTGGGGCCGAACATGACTCATGGCCCTCCTGCCTTGGGCGCTATGGCGTTGGAAGGATGAATGAGAACGGGCAGAGACTGCTTGAGTTGTGTACCTATCATAACCTCTGCATTACCAACTCGTTCTTTCACACTAAACCCTGTCACCAGGTTTCTTGGAGGCACCCAAGATCACATCGTTGGCATCAACTGGACCTCATCGTCACCAGGCGAGCCTCCTTAAACAGTGTTCAAATCACACGCAGCTTCCACAATGCGGACTGCAACACTGACCACTCCCTGGCGTGCAGCAAGGTTAGACTCAAACCAAAGAAGCTGCATCACTCCAAGCAGAAGGGCCGCCCGCACATCAACACCAGCAGAATTTCTTATCCACAGCTGTGACATAAATTTCTATCTTCACTTGAAAAAGCCCTTCAAAATACTCCCACAGGGGATTCAGAGACCAAGTGGGCCCACATCAGAGACGCCATCTATGATTCAGCTATGACCACCTTTGGCAAACGTGTGAAGCAGAATGCAGACTGGTTTCAATTTCACTTTGAAGAGCTGGAACCTGTCATAGCCGCTAAGCGCATTGCACTGTTGAACTACAAGAAAGCCCCCAGCGAGTTAACATCCATAGCACTTAAAGCAGCCAGAAGCGCTGCATAAAGAACAGCCAGGTGCTGCGCAAATGACGACTAGCAACACCTATGTATTTATATTCAGCTGACCTCCGACACCGGAAACATCAGAGAAATGTATGATGGCATTGAGAGCGCTTTTGGGCCAACCATCAAGAAGATCACCCACCTCAAATCTAAATCAGGGGACACAATCACTGACCAACGCAAGCAAATGGACCGCTGGGTTGAGCACTACCTAGAACTGTACTCCAGGGAAAATCTTGTCACAGAGACCGCCCTCAATGCAGCCCAGTCTCTGACAGTCAAGGATGAGCTGGACATACAGCCAACAAAATCGGAACTCAGTGATGCCACTGATTCTCTAGCCAACGGAAAAGCCCCTGGGAAGGATGGCATTACCCCTGAAATAATCAAGAGTGCCAAGTCTGCTATACTTCCAGCACTCCATGAACTGCTTTGCCTGTGCTGGGATGAGGGAGCAGTACCACAGGACATGCGCTTTGCCAATATCATCACTCTCTATAAGAACAAGGGTGAACGCGTTGACTGCAACAACTACAGTGGAATCTCCCTGCTCAGCATAGTGGGGAAAGTGTTCGCTCGAGTCGCTATAAACAGGCTCCAGAAGCTGGCTGAGCATGTCTACCCTGAGGCACAGTGTGGCTTTCGAGCAGAGAGATCGACCAGTGACATGCTGTTCTCCCTTTGTCAGCTACAGGAGAAATGCCGCAAACAACAGATGCACCTCTACGTTGCTTTCATTGATCTCACCAAAGCCTTTGACCTCGTCAGCAGACGTGGTCTCTTCAGACTACTAGAAAAGAAAGATCGGATGTCCACCAAAGCTACGAAGTATCATCACCTCATTCCATCACAATATGAAAAGGCACAATTCAGCATAGCGGTGCCTCATCAGACCCCGTTCCTATCCTGAGTGGCGTGAAACAGGGCTGTGTTCTCACACCTACACTGTTTGGCAACATCTTCTCCCTGCTGCTCTCACATGCATTCAGGTCTTCAGAAGAAGGAATATTCCTCCACACAAGATCAGGTGGCAGGTTGTTCAACCTTACCCGTCTAAGAGCGAAGACTGAAGTACGGAAGGTCCTCATCAGGGAACTCCTCTTTGCTGACGATGCTGCATTAACATCTCACACAGAAGAGTGTCTGCAGAGAATCATCAACAGGATTGCGGCTGCCTGCACCGAATTTGGCCTGACCATCAGCCTCAAGAAAACGAACATCATGGGACAGGATGTCAGAAATGCTCCATCCATCAATATTGGCGCCCACGCTCTGGAAGTGGTTCAAGAGTTCACCTACCTAGGCTCAACTATCACCAGTAACCTGTCTCTCGATGCAGAAATCAACAAGCACATGGGAAAGGCTTCCACTGCTATGTCCAGAATGGCCAAGAGAGTGTGGGAAAATGGCGCACTGACACGGAACACTAAAGTCCGAGTGTATCAAGCCTGTGTCCTCAGTACCTTGCTCTATGGCAGCGAGGCCTGGACAACGTATGTCAGCCAACAGCGACGTCTCAATTCATTCCATCTTCGCTGCCTCCGGAGAATCCTTGGCATCAGGTGGCAGGACCGTATCTCCAACACAGAAGTCCTCAAGGCGGCCAACATCCCCAGCATATACACCCTACTGAGCCAGCGGTGCTTGAGATAGCTTGGCCATGTGAGCCGCATGGAAGATGGCAGGATCCCCAAGGACACATTGTACAGCGAGCTCGTCACTGGTACCAGACCCACCGGCTGTCCATGTCTCCGCTTTAAAGACGTCTGCAAACGCGACATGAAGTCCTGTGATCACTAGTCAAGGGAGTCAGTTGCCAGTGATCGCCAGAGCTGGCGGACAGCCATAAAGGCGGGGCTAAAGTGTCGCGAGCCGAAGAGAATTAGCAGTTAGCAGGAAAAAAGACAGAAGCGCAAGGGGAGAGCCAACTGTGTAACAGCCCCGACAACCAATTTTATCTGCAGCACCTGTGGAGAGTCTGTCACTCTAGAATTGGCCTTTTTCGCCACTCCAGGCGCTACTCCACAATCCCTTGACCACCTCTAGGCGCTTACCCATTGTCTCTCGAGACAAGGAGGCCAAAGAAGTAGAAGATGTCCTGCACACAAAGAGCAGGACAAGTCCAATCCGGCCAATTACCCCCTCATCAGCCTACTCTCAGTCATCAATAAAGTGATGGAAGGTGTCATCAACAGTGCCATCAAGCGGCACATGCTTAGCAATAACCTGCTCAGTGACTCTCAGTTTGGGTTCCACCAGGGCCACTCAGCTCCTGACCTCATTACAGCCTTGGTTCAAACGTGGACAAAAGAGCTGAACTTCAGAGGTGAGA